>NC_137610.1:51624233-51689233 GCF_963280865.1 Gymnoscopelus braueri | reverse complement strand
GCTCTGTAACTCTGAGATTTAAACCTTTTAGACCGGGAAAGAATCGGTGTTCTTTTCTAGATTTCTTTGGCTATTCAAAAATAGCAGATCTACAAAAGAACATTTGTAACTCAAATCTTTGCTTCTGGAGATTCTACAAATGTCTTCTAAATCCTAATAGTTTTTAGAAAAACTAATGTTGCTATAATATCAGTGGTTCTCAAACATTTTCATGTCCAAGACCCCCATAATGGTATGTATTTGGCCGCGGACCCCCATCTCAAAATATGTTGTTCCAGGGACCCCCCATAAGCAAAGCTTTGAGTTGCAAATGTTCCCTTTAAAAATATATATATATTCAAATATTCACACAAATGTTCAAGACTTTTCAAAAATAGCAGATCTACAAGCTCATAGCGCGGCACTCGGTGCCGCGCTATGAGCTTGTATATCTGCTATTTTTATACAGATGTGTTCCCGGTCTTAGTGGGTTAAATGAACAGTGAGTATTTTATAGTGTACTGGTGTCCCAGAGATAAAAACTTGTATCACACTGAGATTAAAAGGGTTTTGAGAATCACTGCTTTATTGGACTGGTCTCTATCTCTCTCTCTCTCTCAGGCATAACTCCAACACTGACCCCTAAACCTAACCTCTAAATGTTATAACCATAGACTGTACAAAAAAATATGGACAAAGGGAGCCCCATTGGTTTCTACACACCGTATATCCGCCGCCATCTTTGAACTTCCGGTCGCGAGAAGAAAACTGGAAACGACCGCTATTGGCTGCAACCGCATCGAGGGGCGGGTCTTCACTCGGTAGAACCAGTAGAAACCCTAGAAACATACCCTACTTTATCATTGATTAAAATGGGACCATAATTTACTAAACGCATATCATGGTGATTGAACGAAGACTTTAAACCAGCGACTGAAAGCTTAAAGTATTCATGACAATGTTTATTAAGGTAATAAAATCAAGTGTACAGAGTCCGGCCAAAAACCCATTCGCTTTAATAGAGAGTTATTGCTTCTGCAGCCAGGAGGAGGGGGAATCATGGGGGAAATAGCGAAACTAGCGGCCATTCATATGAACTGTCACTTCCATATGGCTTCAATTTAGAAACCGGATGCTTTCCGCCTTGTTCTAACCCTAATTCAAACCTGAATCTTTTCCTAATTGTAAGCTAGATCTTTTTTTTCTTTTTTTTTTTTACCATAAAACAACTATTTCTCTTGTGAGGACCAAGGAAAATCGTTCCTCACAATTACTATTCCTCAAAATCTGCTACAGCAGTAATACAAGTCCAAACACAACCTCTCTCTCCACTCCAGCTGCTTCTCGTTGAGGTATTCACTCCACAGCTGCTACACATTGAGGTATTCACTCCACAGCTGCTACACATTGAGGTATTCCGTCTTCAGGCGGCTCAGCCTGGTGCCGTGGCTGCGGATCATGAGGGACAGCAGCTCGTGCTTGTCCCTCAGAGCCGTGGACACGTGGACGGCGTCCCTCAGGGTGTCCCGGACGTCCTGGATGGGTCTGAGGACGTTCCCGTTCAGCTGGTGCTCCTCCCGGACGTCGTTCTCCTGGTTCTGCTTGAACTTCACCTCCAGCTCCAACAGGGACTGATCCACGGAGCTGAACGCTTCGCTGATCTGCAAAGGATGGAGGAAATGTACAATTTAGGCATTTATCAGACGCTCTTTAACAAGAGCGATTTTACAATAAGCAAGGTAAACACAAGGTAATATATCAAATGCATAGAGACAGTGTAGTGCCTCAGTCATCTAAACAATAGATTGTCAACAAAAAAGAAATCTGCGCTCCGGTGGTGCAGTGGTAAAGTCCCTGCCCATCACCACGGAGGTTATGGGTTCAAATCCACCGTGGTGCATCCAGCTTTGCCGGGCGTCTATGCGAACACAATAGAGCGTCGCAGTTCCCGCCCACTTCCTGTTTTTTTTGGTGCCGGAAGAAAAAACTCAATGCATTTTTCCATTGACATTTCCAAAAATATTTATATCTATTAATTTAAGCCTCGAATCAAGCCATCACCAGATGACATGAATCATGACCATAAAACGTTTTTTTCTGTGATTTTTTTTTATTTTATATTTAATTATATGATATACTATGTTTAATAAATACCCTTTGTTTTGCCGTTTTCAACAAAAAAAAATCACAGAATCAAACGTTTATGGTCATGATTCATGTCATGTCATGATGGCTTGATTCGAGGCTTAAATTAATAGATATAAATATTTTTGGAAATGTCAATGGAAAAATGCATTGAGTTTTTTCTTCCGGCACCAAAAAAAACAGGAAGTGGGCGGGAACTGCGACGCTCTATTGGCTCTTGATCTGGGGAGGGAAGCTGGGCGGGGAGGAGGGTGATATCAGCCTGATTATCAGCCTGAAGCTGCGTGGAGCCTTCAGTCTGACATTGGCTGCAGTGTCCGCGATTACCAGGGGGAGGTGATCCAAATTTCCCTAAACCAATCACAAGAGATCCACGGATCCGCCTACATCTGACGTCATCGTACACAGCTTGTTTTAGCAGATATTTGCTGATTGGCTTGTCGTTAGACCACTCCCACCTCCGACTCTGATTTGACAGGTTTTTCTTCGACCGTGAAATGCCATAGGCTCACATTATGACACCAGACCAAGAGGAGCAGTCCACTCAGAGAGTGGGCGAGGTCTATGGTCTGGAACCAGGCTAGGGTGATATTGCTCATTGCACGTATTCCTACGGGCCGCGGGCTGGCACCTGCCGGGCCTGTATTCAAATATCTGACTTCAACAAAAGGTACCTCTCGGAGACGTAGCGAGAAGTAGAAATGCAATTACGGTAGTTGAGAGTAAAAAGTACTCTGACCTGTGACCTCTCGTGTTGGAGGAAGGTTCCGTAGCTGTGCTGTCCGTCGAGGTCATGTGACACCGTCCTGCCGATGGACTCTAGGAGACGAGCCGCGTCCTCTATCTGGTGGGGGGGGGGGGGGGGGTACTCTGATTACTAGAGTGAGAGTAGCAGTATACCACAAAGTACTGTCACCCACAGACACATACACTACTAGAGGGAGCAGCCATGATCTGGTACCCCCCCACATATAGAAGAAACATGGCAGAATTCTACTGCTCTGCAACCAAAATGTGGAATGCCCCGACACCGTCCCTTAACCCATTTAGACCAAGGAATGCATCTGTGCAATTTTTAGATTTATTTTGGGCTATTCAAAAATAGCAGATCTACAAGCTCATAGCGCGGCACCGAGTGCCGCGCTATGAGCTTGTAGATCTGCTATTTTTCAGAAATCGTGAAAATGTGTGCAAATCCTTAACTCGAATCTTTGCTTCTGGGCGGTCCCTGCTGGAACATATTTTTGAGATGGGGGTCCACGGCCAAATACATATAATTTTGGGGGTCCTTCACATGATAAAATTTGAGAACCACTGATTATAGCGACATACGTTTTTCAGAAAACTGTTAGGATTTAGAAGACATTTGTAGAATCCCCCCAGAAGCAAAGATTTGAGTAAAAAATGTTGCCTTTGAAATATATATATTCAAAGATTTGCACACATTTTCACGAATTAAAAAAAAATAGCAGATCTACAAGGTCATAGCACGGCACTCGGTGCTGCGCTATGAGCTTGTAGATCTGCTATTTTTGAATAGCCAAAGAAGTCTAAAAATGACAAACAGATGCGTTCCCGGTCTTAATGGGTTGAGACATATAAATCACTGGTTTCTTTCAAAACTGGTCTGAAAAATCATCTATCAATTTCCCACAGAAAGGAGGTTCATTCACTGCCCACGTTTTTCTTTTTTCTACTTTTGTACTATTTTGTATTTTATTTTGATGACATGTATTATTATTATTATTATTATTTTTTTATGTTGATGAATTGAATACATACATAGGACCACAATGGAAACAACTCCCCAGGTATTTTTAGACTTGTCCTTTTGGCCATAATGTCGGACTGTACAATCAAAAACAAATAGTCTGGTACAAGGGAAAAGCCTGACATTCTCTTTTTTGTTTCACTTGAATAGAAGTTTTTTATTGATTAAATACCTTATTAACCCTGTAAGACCCGGATATATTTGTACTTGCAAAAAAAAATTAAAAACCTTTCAGATGGTCTTGTAGGAGTATTTAGAAGAGGAAAATATAATGTTTTTAAAAAAAATATGTTTTGGTAAGTTTTTATGCAAATGTTGACATTTAGCAACGTTGGGTCCATCAGGTAGCAAAATTTCCTATAGGCCATTTTTATGGATAACATGGCAAATGTGTAAATACTTCACTAAAACAACTTAATGATTTATATGGTTTATTATTTGGCCTCAGATCAATTATGAATAATATTTGGCCTCAGAACAGTATACATTATGAATAATAACACCAATAAGCCATATTTTTTAATCAATTTTATTAAAAGAACAACAAAATAAAAATCTGTACAATATATGTAGTAAAGAAACCTAATAACCAGAATGAGAGAGGATGCAAGTTGTGCCTGGAAGAGTCTGAGTTTCAGGACGTCTTTCCGTGGGACCTTGAGAGCTTGGCACTCCCGTTTGTAGATCAGCCAGGCGTTGACCACAGCAAGGTAGATGGTGTGCCAGAAGATGTACATGTACCAGCGACGGGCTTTCAGAGGGAACTTGTACAAGGCTGTGAGGGAGTCCAGCAAATCCACACCGCCCATGTTCTTGTTGTAGAGTCCCACGATGTATGGCCTTTGAACATCGATGTAGGTCTTTCTGGCCTTGTCCCAGCGCTGAGTAACATCCACGGGGTCCACTCCAGCAAAGGATGAGACAAGAGTGACTGCCCTGCTGTCAAACCACTTGACCACAACAATGCTCTGGTCCTTCTCGACTCTGTAGTCAAAGGCCCCCCTCCCCTTCTTCTTCAAGCTTTTGTCATCTTCGAGGGTGAGGTTTGGTAGGCGGACCTGTGTGATTGAATGAAAGAATGAATGGTTTTATTAGTAAGTTGTACAGAAGCACACATACAGAAGCAATATGAAAAGGATTACTAAAAGCATATAACTTGTTATCATTGTGGTCATTACCTGTCTTGCTGTCCCCGTGTAGTGAATGCCGCGACCAAGGAGCCTCTCTACCAGTGGAGCAGATGTGAAGTAGTTGTCTGCGTATATCTTGTAGTTCTGCCCGCTGGGCAGTGTCGAAGCAAGCTTCATGACGACATCCCCCGACAAGCCAAGTTCAGATTTGGCTCGTACGCCATCGATGCTCCCTTGGTAAACGTCAAAGTCACAGATGACGCCACTGATCCCCGTTCTGACCCACACTTTGAAGCCCCAGGGGTGTGGCTTGCCTCTCATGTACTGCTTGATGGAACTGAATCTTCCCTTGAATGGAATCATCATCTCATCCACAGAGTTGTGCTCTTCTGGAACCACCTGTAGGCACTTCTCTCTGAACAAATCCAGCCATGGTCGGAGTTTCCAGAGTTTGTCCTTCTTGTCCTTCTCTGGCACGGTCAAGTTGTCAACCAGATGTAACGAGGTCAACAAAGTCTGAAATCGGTTGCGTGGCATCACATCAGCTACAGCCGCGTGTCGTGTGTCTGCTTCCCAGTACATCCGGCATCCATTCATTGGAGAAAGGCCCATTCTCAAATACATCCCCAACATTTGCTCAATTTCTTTTGGACTTGTGTTGACTGATGTTCCTTTTGTTTGAAAGCTGTAAATGTTTGTGTTCGTTGTGAGAGTGTCAATCATGTCTTTGGACACAAACTGGCGGAAGTACTGCAGTGGTGTTTGGAGAGAACTCATATCTTCAGAGGTCAGAGGTGGGCCAGAAAAGTCTGTATTAGGGCTGATGAAGTCCTTTTTCAGCCACTGATATCTTGAATCACGGCGCTGAGCGGGTTTGGTCAGTTGGGGTGGCTGAATGTCTGCTGGGCGGTCAGTGGGTTCACTGGGTGGTTCACGGGGTGGTTGGTTTTCTTTGGACCCCATGCCACAGTCCTCTTCATCTGACTCTTCATCAGTCTCATTGATGTCTATGTCAACATCACTCTCTCCGTTCATCACGATATCCAGAACATCCCTGGCTGAGAAGCGAGTCCCTTTCTGTTGTGGCATTCTGAAATGAAATAAAGACATACCATTAGTATAGTGCTAAGTTCTTACACATCACTGCTCACAACATTTCACAAGTCATACAATACTGTCTGGCCAACCTATTGTTTGATGATGATTGCCCCTAAGTGGTCATCATCATTACATTGCCCCTAAGTACCCACCACCCCTCGAATGAATAATGAACAACCCCCACAACCCCCCAAAAATTACCACATTGGTCCCACTGTCCTTGTAGTATTGAAAGAAAATTAAACATACTGAGAAATAACAAGGGAATATATTGGTTAAACTATGGTTGAATATGTATTGTTTAGGGGGAAAGAGAAACTTTGGGTGGACATTTTCTGAGGCTTACAGCTCAATATATATATATATATATATATATATATATATATATATATATATATATATATATATATATATATATATATATATATATATATATATAGTAATGCAAAGTGGGGGAAATACACATATAACTGTTTAAATCTATTGTGAAAACTATATATGAGGCTGAACAGTAGCAGGTGAACATTAGGCCTACCCTTGTATTTTTTGCAACCAAGAGGGCCCAACGTTGACCAAAAGCAACAAGTATGAATCATGCTCTAATTTAAATTTGGGAAATATATTTCACAATAATAACATATGTACATGTTCTAGACATTGTAATGTTCACCAAAACAATTATTACAGGCATATTACTTACGTTTTTGTGAGGAATATCTTCCAGAGAAAAAAGAGATCTGTTCCAACAGAGATTTTTCAAGTTGTGATGATTCCTGGCTCTGTGGGGGGTATTTATATGCAAATATCCTGGCCAATGGCATTGTAAGACTAAACAATAGGACCCAATGAGGATTTAGAGGTGAAAAAATAACAGAAAAACAAATTATTTAAACTCCTTTCTTTATAAAATATAATTGTTACTCTAAAGCATCGCTGGGTCTTAGAGGGAACAGGTCGTACTGTCAAGGTCATGCTAAAAAACACAAAAAGCTCAAGCAGCTTTATCTTTTGACCAACTTGTGATTTTTGTCTTGTTTGATCTTTGAAAGAACCCTCATGTTTAGTCTCAGGGTGGCACTGGATGTTTGGTAAGCAACATTTACATGACATATAAACATAAACCCAACCATATCTGTCTGTCCATGAGAGCTCCAATGCTCACACATCTAATCTTTCTGTGCCTTTGTTCTCTGAGCCAGAACAGTGTGATCGCAATCATTGTGAGCTGGCATGTGAGGTTAGCAGTGGTGGAAAAAAAGTACTCAAATGTTTTACTTAGAGTAATACAATGCAGGTCCACAAATAACGATTTTTAGCAACCTCTGCTGGTCACTACCGTCACTGCATGATATAGTGTTGTCCTGCATTACCCAGAATTCCATTTGTTTTCACCGGAAGACGGAAGCGTTTCAAAAAGCGTTCTTTTAATTGTTTAATTACTATCTGCGGATCGTTTCTCTTAGCCACTGGAGCTTCAGTTACCGTGAGCTGTGTTTTCTTTTGCTGTTGTTTTTCCATCTTCAAATCCTACAATCTCTTAAAAACAGCGTGAGATTCCTTTTTGTTATTCGCGCGGTAGTTCCTGGCTAAACAGGAAACCGGTGCGGTAGTTCCTGGCCAAACAGGAAACCGGTGCATTTCCGTTCCCGTTTCCGGCCAGATGACGTCATTTTCGCAGGAAACACGTCCCTGTCCACTTTCAATAGAAAATATATTTATAAAAGGCTTTCGGGGGTGAAATTCATGCAGTGGGCGTTGTGAAACATTTGCCACTCACAAAAGATATACAATTTAACTTTAGTTTTTTTTGCAGTATTGATACTTTTACTTCAGTAAAGAATGTGAGCACTTTTTCCACCCATGCCTAAAGTTGCTTATCTGCTATAATGTATAGAATAGTAGAGCAGATAATGATATAATCGTTCACTTTGCGATACAAGCATGACATTTGGCACACATGCCCTGTATGGGCCACTCTTATGGAAAAAGGCGCTGGCCACTCAAAAATCCAAGATGGCGACCATTTTTTTCAAGATGGCCACCACCTTAGCGGAGCAGATAGTGATATAATCTTTCAGGTTGTGATACAAGGATGACATTTTGCACACATACTATGTAAGGGCCACACTTATGGAAAAAGGCTCTGGCCACTCAAAAATCCAAGATGGCGACCATTTTTTTCAAGATGGCCACCACCTTAGCGGAGCATATATAGTGATAACAGTGGAAATAGTATTTAAAGGCATACTAGGTAACGTTTTCAACAAAAATAAAGTTAAATTGTATATCTTTTGTGAGTGGCAAAAGTTTCACAACACCCACTCCATGAATTTCACCCCCGGAAGCCTTTTATTTATATATTTACTATTGAACGGTGAAGGGGGTGACTTTCCCGGGGAAATGACGTCATCTGGCCGGAAAACGGAGGCGGAAATGCACTGGTTTCCTGTTTGGCCAGGAACTACCGCAACGGTTTCCTGTTTGGCCAGGAACTAGCGCGCTAATAACAAAAAGGAACCTCACGCTGATTTTAAGAGAATGTAGGATTGGAAGATCGAAAAAGAACAGAAAAAGAAAGCACAGCTCATGGTAACTAATGCTCCACTGGCTAAGAGAAACGATCCGTAGATAGTATAAAACAATTAAAAGATCGCTTTTTGAAACGCTTCCGGCTTCCGGTGAAAACGAATGGAATTCTGGGTAATCGAGGACTCCGGAAATTGTATGCAGTGACGGTAGTGACCAGCAGAGGCTGCTAAAAATCGTTATTTGTGATTTTGCATTGTACAACTTTAAGTAAAAGCAGCTCAAGGTTGTACAAGTAAGTCCAGTACATGATATACAAAAAAATTTACCCACGATTTTGTAACCCTATGTTTTCACCCAGTGCCAATGCCTAAGCTTGTAATCCTGGGCGCTACTCTCCCTCTGCCAGCCTGGGGAGAGCCCCTACTGTCAACATCATCACTGACCTGGTGCTTGGTGATGATGAAGTCGTCCCGGACCACCTCGTCCCCCTCCTCGTACCCGGGCTCACAGCGCCGCTCGTCCAGGAACTTGAACAGCGTCTGACACTGCTCCGGGTCGTCGTTGTCCTCGTAGTCTCCGTCAGGGACAAAGAAGTGATGGAACGTCCCGTTGGACATCTCCGGGAAGAGAGGACCGCTGTAGACCGCCATGACAACATGACCACGATGACACATTATCATCATCAACATCACTGTCGTCATGGTAACATGACCCATCATCATCATCATCTTCATCACCATGTTATACCATGAGATGACTTTCTGAACAGTCTGCTGTTTGTATCACCTCTCTCTACCTCTCTCTCTCTGTCTCTCTCTGTCACTCTCTCTCCCCTCTCTCTCTTTCTCGCTCTCTACCTCTCTCTATCGTTTCTCTCTCTCTTGCTCTCTAGCTCTATCTCGCTCTCTAGCTCTCTCTCCGTCTGTCTGTCTGTCTGTCGTTCTCTCTCTATAAGTATGTGCCCCTAACCCTCTCCTATCCCTCTTTGTCTGCTTGTCTATATGAGTTTGTGTCCCTCTCGCTCCCCCTCTCTCTCTCTCTGTATGTGTGTAAAGCCTCTCTCTCTCTCTCTGGGTGAATTTGTGCAAGTCGCTCTCTCTCTCTCTGTGTGTAAGTCTCTTTCTCTCTCCTTCTCTCTCTCTGTGTGTGTGAGCATGTAAGTCTCTCTCTCTCTCTCTCTCTCTGTGTGTAAGTCTCTTTCTCTCTCTCTCTCTCTCTGTGTGTGTGAGCATGTAAGTCTCTCTCTCTCTCTCTGTTGATCAGACCACCAACCACACTGTTTTCATTCCTACTCAAGTTACACTGAGTCCCAGTGTGTGTGTGTGTGTGTGTGTGTGTGTTTGAATCCTCCTTTTCACCTAAAAAGGCACAGCCTGTCCAGAGCAGAACAAACCCCGGTCTGTGTGGCACGCACGCACGCACGCACGCACGCACGCACGCACGCACGCACGCACGCACGCACGCACGCACGCACGCACGCACGCACGCACGCACACACACACACACACACACACACACACACACACACACACACACACACACACACACACACACACACACACACACACACACACACACACACACACACACACACACACACACACACACACACACACACACACTCGGGGGGGAAATGTAAAAAAAAAAAAGTTTTTGTGGCAGAGTATGGTATTTGCAGAGAAAAGAGTGTGCCTCTTTTTCACACCATTCAGGAGTTATAAGTGAAGGTTGTGTTAATGTTTCACAGTAAACACAGATCATTATATAGATCATATTGTTTGACTTGGTCTCACATGAGTTAACCACTTAAAGGAGTATTTCACCCCCCAAAAAATATACTTATTTTCTATCAATTACACACTCCATGAAGGCTTGACATTCTTTTTTGTTTTTGTCGCATTCCTGAGACAATAATTTAATGACCGGCGGAGTCTTCTAAAACAGTGTTTCTCAAAGTTTTTCGTGCCAAGGACCCCCACATTGATACATATTTGGCCGCGGACCCCCACCTGAAAATATGTTGTGCCAGGGACCCCCAGAAGAAAAGATTTGTGTTAAAGATGTTTGCCTTAAAAAAAAAAAGATTTAAAGATTTGCACACATGACGCTGTAAACAGCCACATAGTAATGAGCATGCACGTAACCTCTCGAATGTATACTACCTGAACTAACCTCTCAGGCTACGTATCATCTATCTGGAACAAACAGACTTTATCCTCGGTGATGCTGTGACTGTATGTCAGGAAAGTGCTACTGTGTGCTCTTTGGTTAAGGTCAATCAGTCACGTCACTCTGGTCTAAATGCCTTAAATTGTAACTTCTAAATGTGAAGAGATAATGTTTAATGAGCCTCCTGTATCATTAACCCTCACCAAAGACCTTTGAGTTGCTTTGGTCTCTGTGGAAGCTTCCAGAGAGAAGGAGGACTGACCTCCTCAGTGATGGAGTCCTTCTTCAGCGTGTGGGATTACCTGCTGTTCGCCGGCCTGTTCGTCGTCTCCTGTGGCATCGGACTGGTGTTTGCCGTCAAGGACAGGAAGCAGACGTCGTCTTCTAGGTACAGGGGTGTAAAGTACATTTACTCAAGTGCTGTACTTAAGCACAGTTTGAGGCATATGTTTACTTTACTGGAGTATTTCCAATTTACAATACTTTCTACTGCACTACATCTCAGAGGGAGATATTGTAGTTTTACTCCACAACATTTATTTGAAAACTTTAGTTACTAGTTACTTTGCAGATATAAATTATTATTTTATAAAACATACATTAACCACTTCAGCCCTATTTTATACCTAGGCTATTTGAAAATAGCAGATCTACAAGCTCACAAGGCGTCGCATCGTGACGCATTGTGAGCTTGTAGATCTGCTATTTTCAAACATTTTAGTACTTCTACTTTTAGTACTTTAAGTATATTTCGATGTCAATACTTTTGTACTTTTACTCAAGTAACATTTTGAACACAGGCCTTTTTACTTGTACTGGAGTACATTGTGGTATTAATACTTTTACTTAAGTAAAAAAAAATGTCAGTTACTTTTTTTCACCACCGTCTCCAGGGAGTTCCTGTCGGGCGGGCGGCGGATGACCTTTGCCCCCGTGGCGCTGTCTCTGACCACCAGCTTCATGTCGGCCGTCACGGTCATCGGCTCGCCGGCCGACGTGTACCGCTACGGAGCGTCCTTCGTCCTGTTCGGCGTGGCCTACGCCGTGGTCACGGTCACCACCGCAGAGGTCTTCCTGCCGGTCTTCTATAGATCTGGGATTACGAGCGTCTATGAGGTAAATAATGCTGCATGGACAATCACCAGGCAGATTTATAAGACCTAATGTCCACTTTAAGTGCTGTGGTCAACAGGATGTGGTGTTTTTTTTAATGATATTGTCACCCTCTTAAACTAATGGACTATAAGTAATTAGTCATTTAAGTTTTTCAGAAAAAATCTAAAACTATTTCTTAATAATTTCACCCAAAAATGTTAAGAAAGTAGGTAGCTGATATATTGCACTTTTACCTTAGCGTTAGGTATACTCTTGGTTGCCTGTTTTAGCAGAAAATGCACTTAAGACTTCTGGTGATTAGTAGTTTCGTTCCCTACATAATGTTGAATGCACTTAGTGTAAGTCGCTTTGGATAAAAGCGTCTGCTAAATGACTGTAATGTAATGTAATGTAAAAAATGTTTATAACAAATTATGACTAATAAGTATTAACATAAAAATAACACTGTCTGTCAGTTATGTAACATAAGAGATCTAAATGGGTTTAAATAGGATTAAACCTGATTTAGGCCAAATGATGTATTGATTTAGGCCATTTCTTTTGGCCTAAGTCACAAAACCATGTGACTTAGGCCCCAAAAAAGAGTTAGGCCATTATACTAACAGGGGAGGGAACAGCATGATCCTTTTTAATTAGCAGATAGGCCATTTTAACAGAGGTGGCCATGTGTCATGACGAGCTGATTTAGGCAAAAATATAATTTTCCTCAACAAATGACGCAATTTACTCCACGAAGGGTCGGAGCCTGACTCAGCCTGCTGTATAATTATTGTACATTGTTACCATGTATTGTATAATTAGTGTATATCATTACCATTTATTGTGTTATCATCTTGTGGCCAGACCTAAAGTGCATCCATATGGGGAACAGACAGGGTTTAACCAACAGAACCCTGCCGTTCTCTCTCTAGTACTTGGAGCTGCGGTTCTGTAGAGCGGTTCGTCTCGCTGCCACACTGATCTACATGATCCAAACGGTATGTTTACACACACACACACACACACACACACACACACACACACACACACACACACACACACACACACACACACACACACACACACACACACACACACACACACACACACACACACACACACACACACACACACACACACAGTCTGAGGTACAGAATAATGTTTGATTACATGTTTCAGATTCTCTACACAGGCATTGTGGTCTACGCTCCAGCTCTTGCACTCAATCAAGGTAAATATATGACAGATATCATATCAAATATTACAAGTATAGATTTATGAAGCATGAATACAACCATTGACTTTGTATGGTATAATATCTGTGTATATGTTACAGTATTATTATATATATATACTGTGCTATATTCCCGTACTGTGAATACTGTAAAGTTTACAGTATACACAGTACCATGAAACCATTGGTTCTCAAAGTGGGGTCCGGGGACCCCCAGGGGTCCTTGGGGGAGTACCAGGGGGTTCCCAGCAAAATGAGTTGATTTTGCATTCAATTCAGTCTAACCACATACTTTGGAAGTAGCATCGCTACTTAGCTTGTAGATCGGCTATTTTCAAAAAGAAACGTTTTTTATCTTGTATGGGGGGGGGGGGGGGTCCTTCGCACAACATTCTGTCAGATGGGGGTCCGCGGCCAAATCCATATCAATTTGGGGGTCCTTGACATGAAAAAGTTTGAGAACCACTGCTGTAAACAACACATCATTAATATGTGCTGTTAAAAGGGGCCAAGCTGTTGAAGTTTCTTAAAGGGTTAGTTCAGATTTTTTGAGTATTTTCTGTAGGAAATACTTACCATTAATGTAGTGGTTGCAAAGGTATTAATTGATTGCCCGAGTCCCGTGGTCAGAGTTATGGTCCGGTTCTTATAAATATGAAGTAGTTTCGGTAGATTAGTAGATTTGATGGGGGCCGCTCATTAAAAATAAATTAATAAAAAAAACTAACGTCATTTGTATTGTTGACCTATTTCTACCATATAGAGCAGGTTTCGTTCAATTTCGACCCCTCTGTCACATGGTACTAATGCTCACGCACAAAATATATGACACAAAAAATACAACATGACGCTAGTTTTTTAAATTAATTTATTTTTTATGAGCGGCCCCCACCAAATCTACTAATCTACCGGAACTACTTCATATTCATCAGAACCAGACCATAACTCTGACCACGGGACTCGGGCAGTGATGTGTTCTACAGTGGTACGCTGTATACGTAGTATGGCCTGCAGATTTTTTTCGTCACCACCGTATACATTCAAAAACAGTTTCGAAACGGCGTATCTGATACGTTGATACGAGTGGCTGGCTGGGGGGCGCAGCAATACAAACAGCAATAATGTGGTCTGACCGTCTGACTAGTCTAACTCTGAGGTGAAGGCTTATCATGTGTTTGGCTATTGTTCTTGAGGTGATAATTAATGGCTACTGGCGAAGGAATTCACACATTTCAACGACCTGCCATTCACTTCATTGAACGTAGGTCACTGAATTGAGTACTTCATTAGTATTCAAATTGCACGTCATAGCACAGCAAAATCTTGAATCTTCAATACAGTTTGTGTCTTCAATGCCAAGTTAATACTATTCTGTAATAGATACAGGAATGCTTGCTATTAACACTGCTATTATATCTGATAAGCCTAACCAGCATTTATTTATAACAATCCTTGCACTTCTATGGTAATAAAAATAAATAAAAAATAATTGCATCCAAGGCTAAAAGCAGCTCCGAAGTGGTTGAGTTACAGGGTGATTAACATTAGAAACAGTAGAAAATCAGTACAAAGCATATTGTAAGTGTAGCCTACTCAGTGTGTTACTGTGAAACTGGGCCTGAGTGGGCCTGGCCGAGTTTGTGCGGGGCAGAAACTCGCGCGGTGCGCGCGCATTTTTTTTAACATTAATTAAATATACGCGCGTGCGTGCGGTGCGTGTGGGAGGAACTAGGGGGGGAATTGTTATAGTATACCCTCCAAAAAAATCTAGAACACACCACTGGACTCGGGCAATCAATTAATACCTTTGCAACCACTACATTAATGGCAAGTATTTCCTACAGAAAATACTCAAAAAATCTGAACTAACCCTTTAATGCCATGTTTTTAAACCCTGTAGCACTTTGAGATTAGCAAAAATGTAATGCGTTATAAATGCGATATAAATCATATTATTATTATCATTAAAAGGTGCTAAACTGTTGAAGTGTATGTAATTATAAATGTGTCCACAGTGACGGGCTTCAGTCTTTGGGGCTCCGTAGCAGCTACAGGCATCGTGTGTACCTTCTATTGTACTGTGGTGAGATACATCTTCATAATTTTATTTATTGTAACCAGTGGTGTAAAGTAACTAAGTACATTTACTCAAGTGCTGTACTTAAGTACAATTGAGAGGTATTTTTTACTTTACTGGACTATTTCCAATTTTCGGTACTTTTACTTCTACTCCACTACATCTTAGAGGCAAATATTGTACTTTTACTCCACTACAATTATTTGAAAACTTTAGTTACTAGTTACTTTGTAGATTTTGATTATTATTACAAAGCATACATTAACCACCTCAACCTATATACATTTCATCCATTTGAAAATAGCAGATCTACAAGCTCACAATGCGTCGCATTGTGAGCTTGTAGATCTGCTATTTTCAAAAGATAGCAGATCTACAAGCTCACAATGTGTCGCATTGTGAGCTTGTAGATCTGCTATTTTCAAAAGATTTTAATACATTTTATACATTTGAAAACTTGTGAAATGGGACATTCTGCACAATGAGTACTTTCTACTTTGCCAAAAACGTTTATATTAAGCTATTGCCTGCCAAAAACGTTTATAAACATTTTTTTTTATAAATCAAAAACAAAATAAAAGAAATTCTAAAATTATTCTTTATTTTTTTGGTTTTTCCCTTTTTCCGTTTTTCACAAAGAACCAGGAGATAACATTTTCCAAAAATGTGCTGCTCCATTCACTTCAATGTTAAAAAATAAACAGAGAAATAAATTTAAAAAAATCTATGTTTTACCATTTAAACTGGCAGAGGCTGCAAACTGTTTTAGAAAAACTCTGGCAGTTTAAGAGTTAAAGTACATTAAACGAATATATTTAAAAAAAATAAGAACCCACTGATGTGGCGCTCGGGCGGTGCAGTGGTGAAGTCCCTGCCCACCACCACGGAAGTTGCGGGTTCAAATCCACCGTGCAGCTTTGTCGGGCGTCTGTACGAACACAATCGGTCCGTGTTCGGGGGAGGGGAGGAGGAGGAGGAGGAGGAGGAGGAGGGTGATAATGGTCATTGCACGTACTCCTACGGGCTGGGGGCGGAGCCTGTCAGCAGGGAGTGTCGAACGGGAGGAGTAGGAAGTACGAAGGCTCTACGTCCTCCTGATTGGGGCTCCTCACTGGCAGGCAGTGGGAAAAGTACTCACATTCTTTACTTAAGTAAAAGTACCAATACTGCAATATAAAAATACTCTGTTACAAGTAAAAGTCCAGAATTCAAAGTTTACTTGAGTAAAAGTACAAAAGTATTGGCATCAAAATGTACTTAAAGTACCAAAAGTAAAAGTATTAAATATTTGAAAATAGCAGATCTACAAGCTCACAACGCGTCGCGATGTGAGCTTGTAGATCGGCTATTTTCAAATAGCCTATGTTTAAAATAGGTTTAAAGTGGTTAATCTATGTTTCATAATATCATAAGTTATATCTGAAAAGTAACTAAAGTTTTCAAATAAATGCAGTGGAGTAAAAGTACAATATTTGCCTCTGAGATGTAGTGGAGTAGAAGTAAAAGTATTGGAAATTGGAAATACTCAAGTAGCCTAAAGTACAAATACCTCAAAATTGTACTTAAGTACAGTACTTAAGTAAATGTACTTAGTTACTTTCCACCACTGCTGGCAGGTGAGTCAGTAGGATACGACAGCAGTGACTAAAGAGAAAAGTGTGTGGGGAGGAATTCATTGGCATAACGACTAAATTGGGTAGAAAAAAGGGGTAAAAAAAATAAATAATTGGCTACTAAATTTACAAAATAAAAAGAAGAACTCACTTATGTAATAACCTGTAGCTAATCTAATAGCTATGATGTGTGTTTG
Organism: Gymnoscopelus braueri; assembly: GCF_963280865.1. Lineage (NCBI taxonomy): Eukaryota > Metazoa > Chordata > Actinopteri > Myctophiformes > Myctophidae > Gymnoscopelus > Gymnoscopelus braueri. Next base: position 51,672,196 of record NC_137610.1, on the reverse strand, counting down.
TGTGTGCGCGTGCGCGTGCGCGTGTGCGTGTGCGTGTGTGTGTGTGTGTGTGTGTGTGTGTGTGTGTGTGTGTGTGTGTGTGTGTGTGTGTGTGCGTGCGCGTGTGTGTGTGTGTGTCAGGGAGGCATGAAGGCAGTGGTGTGGTCAGATGTGTTCCAGATGCTGGTCATGGTGGTGGGCTTCGTAGCGGTGCTGGCTCAGGGGAGCAGGACGCTGGGGGGCCTGCAGGCGGTCTGGGGGGCCGCGCACAACGGCAGCAGACTCGCCGTGTTTGAGTATGACAGTGAAAATAATCGCAAAGTACTTTAAGCCGGGGATCTCTCCTGGAAGACCACGTTGAGAACCACCGGTTCTAAAAATGTTGTAAAAAATGGTTGACCCTCAGCTTTGACCTTTGACCCCAGCTTTGACCCCAGCCCTCTGAGACGTCACACGTTCTGGACGCTGTGCGTCGGCGGAACGTTCACCTGGCTGGGCATCTACGGGGTTAACCAGTCTGTGGTCCAGAGATGCATCTCCTGTAGGACCGAGAGCCACGCCCGACTGTAAGGGGTTAAAACACGCGATCACTGTTTCATAATGGTGTTTTTAGTTTTTATGGATGACGTATTCCTTTGAAATCCATTAAGACCGGGAACGCATCGTGTGTCATTTTAATATTTCTTTGGGCTATTCAAAAAATAGCAGATCTACAAGCTCGCAGCAGGGCGCCGAGTACTGCGCTATACGAGCTTGTAGATCTTTCTTTTTTTTAGAAAATTCGTGAACATTTGTGCAAATCTTTGAATATATATATATTTTTGAAACATTTTTAACTCAAATCTTTGCTTCTGGAGGTCCCTGGAACAAAATATTTTACAAATGTTCGCTTAAAAAAATATATTGAAAGATTTGCACATTATCACCATTCTTCAAAAATAGCAGATCTACAAGCTCATAGCACGGCACCGAGTGCCGTGCTATGAGCTTGCAGATCTGCTATTTTTGAATAGCCAAATAGATCTAAAATGACAGATACTTTCCTGGTGTAAATGGGTTGAAACATGATCACTGTTTCATAATGTGTTTAGTTTTTGGTTGAAGTATTCCTTTAATGTTTCACGTGAAGCACTTTGAATTGTCTTGTTGTTGAAATATGCTGTATATACACAAATAGACTTGCCTTGCCGTTCAGTCCCTCTTCATCACGTTCATTTCTTTAAAGACCAGACTTACAAACAGGTGTGATGTTGAAGGCCAGGTTATTCCTGATTTAACTCTTTGACTGCCAATGATGAGATTTCTCGTCATACTTTGCTAAGGCTCAGACTGCCAAGGACGAGATTTTGTGTTTTCAGTGGTTTTATGCCAGATGGCGCTGTTCGCTAACCTATGAGTCACCATTTGACTCCCAGGGAAGCAAAGGAGCAGCAAATCACGTGATCGCAAAAAAGAAAAAACTACCACATTCACTTCCATGTTAAAGGATTTGGATTTGGCTTTCTATAGCTTTTCGGCGAAACGTGAAATAGACCCCTGGGCTGATAACAGTGTTATTGGTGTTGTTCTCAGGGCTCTGTACATCAACCTCCTGGGTCTGTGGCTCATCCTGTTCTGCAGTGTTCTGTCTGGTCTCATCATGTACGCGTTCTACGCCCAATGTGACCCCTGGACCTCTGGGAGGGTTTCTGCTCCTGACCAGGTTAGTTACTGATGGTTTCACTGACCAGGTTAGTTACTGATGGTTTCATCCTGACCAGGTTAGTTACTGATGGTTTCATCCTGACCAGGTTAGTTACTGATGGTTTCAGCTCCTGACATACCAAACATACAATATTACATATCAGCAACGACACTAAAAAGCAATACTAGATGGATTTACAGAAAAAAAAGAGGGGTGTGGCAGAGGATGCCACGCCCACTGGGCTCCTTCCATGGCGCTGGCTGAGGGAGTGAGTGGTTTGACTCTCTGGGGTCAAGCTGTTAGGAGATAGAATGAAATCTGAGGACAGACATGTTTTAGGTCGGTGTTAAATGTGGAATCGTGAAGTTTGATGGCTGTTGGTAAAGCTTTCCACATTCTGTGACATCCCTGCTCGCAGAAAGCCGTCATGAACTCTCATGTCTTCTGTCTTCAGACCATGAACTGTCATGTCTTCAGATCATGTCTTGTGTCTTCAGACCATTAACTGTCATGTCTTCAGATCATGTCTTGTGTCTTCAGACCATTAACTGTCATGTCTTCTGTCTTCAGATCATGAACTGTCATGTCTTCAGATCATGTCTTGTGTCTTCAGACCATGAACTGTCATGTCTTCAGATCATGTCTTCTGTCTTCAGACCATGAACTGTCATGTCTTCAGATCATGTCTTGTGTCTTCAGACCATGAACTGTCATGTCTTCAGACCATGAACTGTCATGTCTTCAGACCATGAACTGTCATGTCTTCTGTCTTCAGACCATGAACTGTCATGTGTTCTATCTTTTCAGATCATGCCTTATTTTGTGATGGAGATTCTGGGGGGATTCCCAGGGCTTCCAGGACTGTTTGTGGCCGCTGTGTTCAGTGCAACTCTAAGGTTGGCGTAACACATGAGCATGCAGAAATCACTACAAACACTCCAACAAGAATGTCGATAAAGTCATAAATGAATTGTGTTCAGCTCCAGTTCAGCGTGGACAGGGCCATTGGAGATGAATGAAGGCTAAACAGTAACATCATTTGCCGTCCTCCTCAGCACCGTGGCTGCCAGCATCAACGCTCTGGCCACCGTCACCTACGAGGACTTTGTCCGGCCGCGCTGCGTCACCCTGTCACACACCGATGCCAGCGCCTGGATCAGCAAAGGCCTCTGTAAATATACACCCCAGCCTTAAAGATGCAATACGTAACTTCAATGTCTATCCGGGATTCAAATCCCGGTCCTATGAATCCCAAGGGACTCAGACAGACGTAATGAGACGACTATGTGTTACATTTCATTGTTCATTGTGAGGACAACAAGCTGTGTTTGGTTGTATTTAGGCTGCATTAGCGTCAAAACCAGGACAAACAAATATCCATTACATCCGTGCAGGTTTGCTGTTTGGAGCAGCTTGCACTTCAATGGCCGTTCTTGCATCCTACATGGGAGCTCTTATACAGGTAAACATCAATGCTGATGGTTTAACTGATTGATTAAACAGGAAAAGATTGAGACAATGCTGTAAGCTGCTGACGGTGTAAATCTCCCAAAACTCCCAAATGTGAAAACTACTCTTTCACATGATTTGAAATTCACATGTGAACTTAACCCGTTTAGACCGGGAGAGAATCTGTGTATTTTTTTTTATTTCTTTGGCTATTCAAAAATAGCAGATATACAAGCTCATAGAGTGCTGTGCTATGAGCTTGTAGATCTGCTATTTTTGAAAGATCGTGAACATTTGGGCAAATCTTTGAATACATCTTTTAATGCGAACATCTTTAACTCAAATCTTTGCTTCTGGCGGTCCCTGGAACAAACAAATATTTTGAGATGGGGGTCCGCGGCCAAATACAAATCATTTTGGGTGGTGCTTGACACGAAAAAGTTTGAGAACCACTGATATTATAGCAACATACGTAAAAAAAAAAAAATAGGATTTAGAAGATTTTGTAGAACCCAGAAGCAAAGATTTGAGTTACCAATGTTCACTTAAAAAATATATATATTCAAAGATTTGCACAAATCTTTCAAAGAAATTGCAGATCTACAAGCTCATAGCGCGGCACTCGGTAGCCAAATAAATCTTAAAATGACACATATATGCGTTCCCGGTCTTAAAGGCTTTTAAACACACTTTGAGAACCTCTCTCCTCTCTACGACCAGGCTGCTCTGAGCATCCATGGGATGTGTGGAGGTCCCATGCTGGGTCTCTTCACGTTGGGCATCATCTTTCCATGGACCAACTCCAAGGTTTGGTCCACTCATCCTTCAGCAACACATTTACAATGCCCGTCATTTAGTAAAATGTGTTATTTTATTGTTTTTTTTCCTTCACAACAGATCCGTTACGTCAGATATAATACAACAGGCCAGAAGTAAAGAGTCACTCCTCAACAAAAAAAAAATTAACTTCACTTTCAATGGAATTTTGTTAATTCTAACTCTTGGCTTCTCTCAGTCTGTCATTGTATTTAAAGGCATAGTGAAATGGCTTTTTTTTTACATTTTATTTTGAAGTTTCAATCTGAAACAGCGTCTCAACCATAGACATATAAAGGTAGACGCCTCCTCTGGCTCTGAAGCGTCGGCATCTCGGACGCACTTCCGCTTCCTCTATGCTTCCGGGGGGCAGCTGGAAATGTCCTTGTGCGTCACAGATGGGGGCGTTCAGTAGGCCAATCAGAGGCAGGTGGGGGCGGGACAACTAGATTCTGACAAGTCCTGGGAAAGACGCGCTGTGGTTGGCCAGTAGTCAACACGCTGTGATTGGCCAGTGCCCGTTCCCCCCGGAAATATGACGGCCACCATACCAAACGGGTCGCTCCAACGAACTGCAGAGGCCAATGAGGTATCTAGGTTTCTATATCTATGGTCTCAACCATTCAGAAGGTCCCGTCCTCTCAGGCTATGGAACGCTGGAATCTCACTCACTGCAGCTGTGCAGCATGATCCCAAAACCTATGCCGTTGTGCAAGGACGCGCTGTGATTGGCCAGTAGACACTTTGAGTGGCAGTTGGGGCAAACGCTCTGTGCCCATCGGTACATAACTCGAACGGCGCTTAGTCGGCTCAAGCAAACTTCGCAACGAGACGGCGCGCCTCTGTCACGGTCAAAACTATACTTAAAGAGTAGCGCTGTAATTAAAATCAGGTGTATGTGCAGCTGTAGGAATCACACAGGGTCTATCTATGTCATCAGGAAGTAATTAAGGTGTATAATTATAATTAAATGTAGTAAGAAAGTACAAGAATATCTCCTATTGGCTATACTGTGCAGTGTTCATGTTGCCCTACAGGGGGCAGCGGGGGGCTTGCTGACGGGCATCGGCCTGACGTTTTGGACCCGGGTGGGTTCTCTGCTCTACCCGGCGCTGGCACAGAGCTCCAGACCGCTGGCTCTCAGCACGGCAGGGTGCCCGTCACACATCAACATGACTGCTAGTTCTACTGCTGCTGATGCCATGATGGCTGTCAACTCTACAGCCAGGTAACTTCACTCTGAAACAGTGACAGGAGTCTCCATGTCTCTACAGCTCTTTGGTAAACAGATACTACATTTTCAGCCCGGGATACAAATTGTATCCAATCAGGAGAGAGAACTCACGCAGGATACAGGATAAACAGGTGACATTGGAAGTGATGACACAAAGGAATGAGCAGACAACATTAGAACTGGAACACTATAACAATGAAGCTGATACATGGACTGAACAAACTCTATAGCAATGATTACTATCACTATAGAGCTATTTAGCACTTTTTTTTTAACGATTGTTACTCACTTAGTCACTTACACTCTTTACCAGTGATGTGATGCAGGTCTGACTGCTCTGTCCTCTGCTGCCTGCAGACCCCTGCTGGCTGACACCTGGTACTGCATGTCCTATCTACACCTCAGCACGCTGGGATTCACAGCCACTGTTGCCATGGGAACACTGATTAGCATCCTCACTGGTAGAGTATGACAGTGGTTCTCAAACTGTGGGTCGGGACCCCCAGGGGGGTCTACAAATATATATTTTTTTTTGGGGGGGGGGGGTCCCCAGATGATTAGATGATGTGCAACATTGTTTTCTCACTCAACAGTACACAAACCAACATATAGTATAAGTGTATACAGTCAGACGCAAAGGAAGCCTGCAGTACCACCACGGGCCAATACACCATCACACCAGAATGAAATGTTTGGAGCGGGGGAGTCTGGTGCAACGCTCAGGTCCTGGACCTGGTGAGACGGAGGAGGAGCCCGGCCAGGAGGCCATCCACAGAGCCTAGCCCCTCCACGTGCCAGAGCCTCCGCTCTCCCCCATTCCTGGCAGAGTAGTTTCGGACAAGCGTATTGAGTGGCCCTGTCTTTCCCTATTTAGGACTGACCGTGGGTAGCTACCTGGGACGTAAGTCGGGGCTTGATCAACCCTGGCTGGGTCACCTGGGTGAGAGTGTATGTTGCGAGACCCGAAACATCCTATGACCCCAGGCTACAACACTGATGATACGTCCCAGGTGCATCCATGTGATGTTTTTTCGTTATATACACGGTATCTGCACATTTATAAAGTTACAATTTAAGGACTTTTAAATGAAAGAAAAAGTGTAAAAAATGTAATTACACCATTACTGCGTCATGAGTAATCAACACACTATAACGGTCAAACATTGGCCAAATGGTCAATTATTACCTAAGAAAGCTACAAAAAATTGAAAATAGCTGATCTACAAGCTCACGACAGGCATTGTGAGCTTGTAGATCAGCTATTTTTATCTGTGGAACCGAGTCAAACTAAATGCCACACATTATGCCTTTCAGACAGATTGAGACACAAACATAATGTGTGTGAATTGAATGCATTCATGAAGTTGTAACATCATTTTTTTTCTTCAAAGGAGCCAATAAGGGGAAGGATGTGAATCCATTGCTCCTCCGGCCAGCAGGGGGCCTCAGCTGCTTCAAGAACATCTGTCGTGACGACAACAAACCAGTAAGAGATTACTAACTGACCTGCTATTAGAAAGTAAAGCTTACCAAGGCGCTTCGGGTGGCGCAGTGGTAAAGTCCCTGCCCACCACCATGGAGGTTGTGGGTTGGAATCCACCGGCTTTTTCGGGCGTCTATGCGAACACAATTGGTCTATGTGAACACAAATGTTGTCTTCTGCTCACAAAAGACTAAATAGGCCCCTGCACCTTCTGTATACTGCTTGTTTGGCACTACAGTAAGGCCTGATCTAAGGCCTGATGCACGCATGTGTCAAAAGCTCACAAACGTGAGCTTGTAGATCTGCCGTTTTTGGCAAAGAGATTTGGCGTAGATGGAAAACATCCACAAGGTGAAAACAAGGGGGCCAAGTACAGAGCCCTGGGGGACCCCGGTTTAAGTGGTCAAGCAAGCTTAGCAGATGATGCAGGTACAGCAGTCTCTGAAGACGGACAACCATTTCAGTAAAATGTGTGAGTCAACAGTCTGGCTGGACAGGCTACTGCCGCGGTAGTCTCGCGTACAGCCAGACAACTGTTCCACAATCTATGAATGCTATAAAGTCTGGAACTACCCCGAAATCCGAAGCATGAAGCTGTCATCTGTTCGTCATTTCCGTTCACGAAAATATATCTTAACACATTGAGTGCCAAAAACGCAATATTACGTTTTTACAAATATACACCCGTGGAGTGCCAAAAAGCCAAAGAAACGTAAATCTACGTTTGTTCCACAAGGGGGGGGCTAGCGCAGCCCTGGAATCACCCATGATCAAGGGGCAGATGGATCACCGTGCCGAAAAATCTGGCTCCCATCCGCTTCCATTCTATCTCCTTGCTAAAAACCTCTCTATCTCCTTAACTTTTTACAGTGAGCAAAACGAGTCATTCTCGATGCGCGATCGCTCTGCAATGGTGACTCGCATTAGACATGTTGTTGTTCCAGGCTTTAGCCAGGACCATCGCGCACCCTGCACACATGCATTGTTTTTCATGGATTGCTCGTCGTGAGGTCTACAGCTTTAGACAGCGCACCGCAGCGCAGCGCAGCGCACCGCAGCGCACCGCAGCGCACCGCAGCGCAGCGCAACAGTGAGATTTCTGGCACCGAACGCAATCTGTTATTATAAAATTCGGGCACCGAATGTGTTAAAATATCTTTACATTTAATTTCCATTTCTGCTAAGCAGCAAGCTAGTTTGTGCCTTGATCAACAACAACTGGTGCAAAGATGTTAAAATCCTAGATAGTCACTGCTCACCAGACCTTGAACTTTTAATCATAGCCTGCCGTCCTTTCTACCTACCACGCGACTTCAGCATTGTGATTGTAGCCGTTGTTTACATCCATCCTGGAGCTAATAAGGACACAGCTATGAGGGAATTACACCAGGCGATCAGTGCACAAGAAAATCGCCACCCGGACTGCGCAGTCATCTGCCTAGGCGACTTCAACCGGACAGACCTAAAAAAGGTCTTTCCCAAATTCCACCAGCATGTCGCCTGCAGTACCCGTGGTGACAATATTCTTGACCACTGCTACACGCCCTTCAAGGATGGATACAAAGCTCTCCGCCGCCCACCGCTAGGAAGCTCTGACCACGACGCCATCCAGCTGCTACCTGCCTACAAACAGAGGCTAAAAAGGGAGCCGGTCGTTGAGAAGGAAATCCGAATCTGGTCTGAGGACACAGACGCTATGCTACAATCCTGCTTCTACCAGACTGACTGGGGGATGTTTAAGAACGCCGCTGGGAATAACATCAACGAACTCTCAGACTCAGTCACTGGCTTTATCAGCAAGTGCATAGATGACATAGTCCCAAAAAAGACAGTTCGGATCTATCCCAATCAGAAACCATGGATGGACAGCGGAGTACGTGCACATCTGCATGAACGGGATGCTGGTTTCAAATCTGGCGACGTGGAAACGCGCAACACGACGCGCGCGGCCCTAAACAGCGCCATCAGGAAGGCGAAAAAGGCCTACACAAAAAAGATGCAAGACAAACTCAGCAATGGCGACATCAGGAGCACATGGCAGGCAGTACACACCTTGACAGACTGCAAAACAAGAACCAGAAGCGAGGTGAACCCGCCTGCCTCCCTCCCCAACGAACTGAACACTTTCTACGGCCGGTTTGAGATCAGCTCCAACCGCGGCAGCCAAGCGGGGCCATCAGCAGCACCAGCAGAGAAGAACCCTCTAACCATCTCGGAGAGAGAAGTGCGTACAGCCTTCACACGGGTCAACATCCACAAGGCAGCCGGACCTGATGGGATTCCAGGCCGGGTCCTTAAGACATGTGCAGACCAGCTGGCGGGTGTCTTCGCTGACATCTTTAACCTCTCCCTCTCCCTGGCTGTGGTCCCTGCAGGGTTCAAAATGTCAACCATTGTGCCCATTCCCAAAAAGGCCAAAGTGACATGCCTGAACGACTGGAGACCTGTTGCTCTCACCCCGATCGTCAGCAAGTGTTTCGAGAAACTGGTGAGGGAATACATCAGCTCCACGCTACCTGCCTCGCTGGATCCGTGGCAGTATGCATACCGCAAAAACAGATCCACCGACGACGCTATTGCCATGACTCTCCACACCGTCCTCTCGCACATGGACAACAAGCTGCTGAAGGACAAATATGTACGTATGCTGTTCGTGGACTACAGCTCAGCATTCAACACCATTGTCCCAGCAATACTTGACAAAAAGCTCAGACACCTAGGGCTAAACACAAGCATGTGCGACTGGATACAGGACTTCTTGTCCAACCGACATCAGGTGGTGAGAATGGGCAGCATCACATCCGACCCCCTGACCCTCAACACCGGAGCACCCCAGGGATGCGTGCTGAGCCCTCTCCTCTACTCCCTGTACACGTATGACTGCATAGCCACACATGTCTCCAACACCATCATAAAGTACGCGGACGACACGACAGTGATAGGCCGAATCGTCAACAACGACGAGTCTGACTACAGAGAGGAGATCAAATCACTGGCACACTGGTGCCGCGAGAACAACCTCTCTCTTAACGTCGACAAGACCAAAGAACTGATCGTGGACTTCAGGAGGCCGCGGAGAGACCATGCGCCCATCCTCATCGACGGTGCTGCAGTGGAAAGGGTCAGCGAGTTCAAGTTCCTCGGAGTACACATCGAGGAGGACCTCAAATGGGAGACGCACTCCACACACGTGAGGAAAAAGGCTCAGCAGCGACTGTACTGGCTCCGCCGCCTGAAGAAGCTCGGAGTAGGACGTCGCATCCTCAGGCTGTACTACAACAGTTCTGTTGAAGGCATCCTAACAGGCTGTGTCACGGCCTGGTACGGAAACTGCACTGCCCAAGAAAAGATCAGCCTACAACGAGTAGTGCGATCGGCAGAGCGGATAATGGGAATCGAGCTCCCAGCGCTCCAGGAACTGTACAAAAAGCGGTGCGTGGTCAAAGAGAAAGCGCATCATCAAGGACAAGCACCACCCAAGTCACAGACTGTTCAACCCCCTACAACGACCGCGACCGGGCAAGGGGCTCTACCGCAGTATCAAGAGTTCCACCACCAGGTTTTGGTGTAGTTTCAATCCAGCTGCTGTCAGAATGCTGAATGGGGCATAAGCCTGGATGAGTTCAGCAGCCTGACAGCAGGCGGCGCAGACTTTTCTGGCTCTTCCGGAACACACCTGTGGATTATACCAGGGACAATGACTTGGACTTTAGCCCCCCCCCTCAGACACACCTGTGGACTACACCAGGTACAAATGACTTTTTGTTGCACTCCCTCATGGAGCTACTTGCGGATTATACTAGGGTCAGTCCACTCTAGGTGGACACGCACTGACCTTTTGCACCTTAATCCCTTGTATAACGCACTGACTTTTTTTGGGTCTTTTTTTTATTGTGCTCCTTTTCCTCTAAGCACCTTAACGTCCATTGTCTATCATGCACAGTATAAGTATAACATGCACAGTATACAATACATTGCTGCTATGCTCAGGCACCTTAGTTTAGTTAGTTTAGTTTTTTTAGTTTTTTTTATTATCTCAGGTAATTTGTAAATATGTAGATAACTTGTCTGGCCTTCTGTTGCTCTCTTGTTTTGATCTCCTTCCCACCTGCCCCACACCCTCTTCTTCTCCCCCCCCCCTCTTCTTTCTATGGAAACTAACGTTGCGATGGGAACGATGTACAAAAAAGAATTTCACCCACTTTTTTACCTTGTAAACCTGTGATGTGACAATAAAACTGATTCTGATTCTGATTCTGATTCTGATATATTCTTAGAGGATTTTGATTTATGTTCGGATAAATGTGCGAGACTGTAAAGACGAGGAGGAGGCGTCGCATCCGTTTAATCGCTTGATAATTTCCAGAGCTTCCGTTGCTCCAGACTCTATGATGCAGTTGAATATAAAGCACATTAAAGAGTTTAACAGCGTCTGTTGTGTCTCGCTTCAGGCCGCGGATCGTCCAGACATGTGTGTCCAACACACAGACACAGACCGCCAGAAGGACACGACCAAGATGGCCGCCACAACGAGACCAACCTCTGGCCACGGCGACACAGAGGACAGATGCTACACCAACGCTGCGTTCACCACACAAACACAGGATTTATAAACATCACGTTATGTTCAGATCTGCTTCTGCAATCTGGCAGTTACAATAGAATATGATGATTATTTTTTTTACGTTAGCATATTGCTTCACAATAACGAACAAAAACGACAGAATTCAAATATGATGTAAAAGATACAATCCATGATTTATTATTTTACACAAAAGAGTGATATCCAAATGATTATTTTTTTTGTAATGTTCTCTCTTATTTAATAATTTGTTTATATCATCGTGTCGTGCATACACCTGTATGCCTTGCATGGGCTTATGTACTATAAGACAGTGGTTCTCAAAGTGGGGTACAGGGACCCTCAGGGGTCCTTGAGGGGGTTCCAAATGGACCCGCACAGGTCTGTAACTCTGTGAGTGTATAAATGGAACGGTTTCCATTTGCACACTCACAGAGTTCCTTGAAATTGAAAAGTTTGAGGACCAGTGTTTATAAGAGACCATCGATTCCAAGTGCACCGCGTACGTCGTTAAACAACATAACAGGAAAACTAAGAAACGGATTAAAACATCCTAACACCTTCAAAAATAAATACAAAATAAAGATAAATTAAATCATAATTTCTCGTCTTCTTTTCCAGGCTTTTTTTTGTGATACAGTCAGCTCCTCTATAAACACCAGCATTATTACATTTTTGTCGAAGCGATTCGATGGAGCGAGTGATTCACAACAGAAGAGAAAAGAGACAGGATTGACTTTTCACTTCCTATGAATCACACCTTAATGTCAAGGGAACTGTGTGTAACCAAAGATATCATTTATATACAATACACACACACAGCATATACATTGTTTTACATAGAAACATAGAAAACAAAGCTATAGCATTATTTCATTTTCAGGTTAATTATGTAAACAGGAGTTAAGGAACCAATGTTATGGATACACTTCATATCACAACATGGTAACAGTGTAACAATATTGTAACATGGTAATAACATTGTAACATTGTACTATAGTGGATGTAGTTCATTTGGTAACACTGTATATTAAGGTTGTGTCCATAATGCATTATGATTGCATTTATATGGCATTATACCACTTGTTATAAATGTTTATAATCATGTATGACAAGTTATAACATAGGATAAGTACTGGTCATAATCTCAGTGGAACAGCACATTTTAACTGCCATAACTTAGTCAGTTATAAAGTGTCTTCGTTAAGTTGCTATGCATAGTTATACACATTTATAACTAGTGTTATGAAGCCTTATAAGCACATTATAATGCATTATAAATGTGATGATAGTGCATTATACTGTAGACCCGACCTTTAAGTAAAGTGTTACCTGGTAGTTATAATGTGCTGTTCTACTGAGTTTATAATGCATTATGACCAGCACTTACAATACTTCATAAACCTTGTTATATGCTGTTATGCATGATTATAAACATTTATATCAAGCATTATCATGCATTATAAATGTGATTATAATGCATTTAAGTTTATAATGCATTATGACCAACACTTATAATAATTCATAAACCTGGTTATATGCTGTTATGCATGATTATAAACATTTATATCAAGCATTATAATGCATTATAAATGTGCTTATAATGAATTATAGACCCGACCTTAACTCATTCAGTGCCAAAAATATTTCTGGCTATATCACCCCTGTGCCAAGGCCAAAAATACATTGTAAAAAAAAAGTGCTTAGGAGCCGAGATACAGCCTTTTTCAGTAAAAAGTTAAACAAGAAGTGAATGGAGCAGCAAATCTTCAAATCATCATATCTTGGGTTCTGAACCTTTTTTTTCAAAAAAAAAAAAAAAAAAAAAAAAAAGAGTTTTTTTTGAGTTTTTTTTTTTTTTTTTTTTTTTTTTTTTTTCATGACGTCTCAGACGTCATTGGCACTCTGGGCTTATGAAAAACGTGACGTCTGCGACGTCATTGGCACTCAATGAGTTAATATACAATCTTACCGTTCATTGTAATGTTCTACTGTACTTCCTATAGAGAACCCTAGCATGGATTCAACAGGTAGCCTCATTTATACTCAGTGGTGGAAAAAGTACGCAAATTCTTTACTTAAGTAAAAGTACCAATACTGCAATATAGAAATACTCTGTTACAAGTAAAAGTCCAGAATTCAAAATTTACTTCAGTAAAAGTACAAAAGTATTGGCATAAACATGTACTTGAAGTACCAAAAATAAAAGTACTAAAATATTTGAAAATAGCAGATTTACAAGCTCACAAAAAAGGAGCTTAAAAAAGGAAGCAAATTAGAACCTGGCAACTATAGGCCTGTTTCCATCCTTTGTTCCATCTCAAAGGTTGTAGAGCGATTAATTCAAGAACAAATCAACAGCTACCTCAGCGAGCATAAACTGTTGTTTGAATTCCAATCGGGCTTCAGAACCTCCCATTCCACTGACACATGCCTACTGTATCTGACCGACTACATCAAACGTGAGGTAGACGCGGGCAAATACTGCGGCATGGTCATGTTGGACCTCCAAAAAGCGTTCGACACTGTAAACCACTCAATTTTACTTGATAAACTGAGGGCGATTGGTTTTGACTGCACATCACTAAACTGGATGAGATCTTACCTGGAGGGAAGAGAACAAGTGGTTGACATCAACGGAACCATGTCCTCATCCCTCCCGGTGAGCTGTGGGGTTCCTCAGGGCAGCATTCTAGGGCCGTTACTGTTTCTTCTATACATTAACGACATGAGTGCTGCCTGTAACTGCAAATTGTTCCTGTTCGCTGATGACTCGGCACTCCTGATCTCGGGAGAGGACAAGTTGCAAGTTGAGGAGGCGCTCAGCTCCGAACTCTCAAAAATCCGTACTTGGCTTACCGATAACAAACTGTCACTACACCTTGGGAAAACTGAATCCATTCTCTTTGGGACCAAACATTCCCTCAGACAGATGGATGATTTCAAGGTCAAAGTCGATGACACAATTATCTCTAGCAAAGAAGAGATTACCTATTTGGGTTGTGTACTTGACAAATACCTGACAGGTGATAGCATGGCTACAAAGGTGGTCAAAAGAGTAAACCAGAGAACCAAATTTATGGGCAGAGTTTCCTCTTTTGTCAACCCTCAGGCCCTCAGGACCCTCTCTGGGGCCCTGATTCAACCACTTTTTGACTATGCTTGCACCTCCTGGTACTCCAACACCTCAGTGTCACTGAAGACTAAGCTTCAAACCTCCCAAAACAAACTGATTCGGCTACTCCTCGGATTGGGGCCCATGACCCACCTTTCTCCCACCCATTTTGCCAGCCTAGGCTGGCTCAGGGTGGAAGACAGGGTTAAACAACTAAAAATGGGACTGGCCTTCAAAATTGTAAATGCAAATTTGCCCGATATGCCCCCAATTCCCGCATATCTGAGTAAATACCTCCAAAAGGTTAGCGACACCCACAGTCACAATACCAGAGGGAGCGTTAACAACAATTTGGTACCACCCACCCATAAATCAAACATGGGCAAATTCTCCTTCTACAGCACTGCCACCCAGGATTGGAATAGTCTAACTCCATCCCTCAAAAAATGCAGTTCGCTGGGCTCATTTAAAAGAGCCTTAAAAAATCACCTTTCAGGAGGCCAAAGGTGGAGGTAGTACCATTTTCCCGTTAGACAGCAGACCCCCCCCCCCTGTTCTTGTACATATTTTTTCCCCCTCTTTTTTATTTTTTTTGTTGTACATAGTGTTATATATTGTTTTTGGCTGTTTATTTTGTAATGATATTTGAACTGTGGTGCCACTATATATGCCTATGAATTAAATACCAATGCCCTCATTGGAAACAAGTCCGCAAGGACTTTTATGAACGGACCTGTTAGACAAAGTATTTTAAATGTAACTGTGCTGTTTTACATTTTTTGCCTAATAAAATATTCAATCAAAAAACAAAAACGCGTCGCCGCGACGCGTTGTGAGCTTGTAGATCTGCTATTTTCAAATAGCCTATGGTATAAAATAGGGCTAAAGTGGTTAATAATTGGTGGTTTTATAATGTCATAATTTATATCTGAAAAGTAACTAAAGTTTTCAAATAATTGTAGTGGAGTAAAAGTACAATATTTGCCTTTGAGATGTAGTGGAATAGAAGTAAAAGTCTAGACAATTGGAAATACTCCAGTAAAGTAAAAGTACCTCAACATTGTACCCAAATACAGTACTTGAGTAAATGTACGTTTACTTTACACCACTGTCTCGCTATTTCCGTACGAACGGAGCGTAAATGAATCACATCTTACTGAACGTATAAATAATACTCATCGTTCTACTATTGCCATCAGAAGGGTTGAAACATAACGGCAGCTTTTTCCACCACTGTGCAGCATTCACTGTGTATATTAAACAATAAACTCCAAACATACAAGGTCACATATTATCGACAGAATTAAACCCCAGAATGACTTGATAAACAAACGTGACTTCAAAAACTATTCTCAGTTAATTGCACGTACAGTACAAGCAAACATCTGGAAACGATGTCTTCAGCGAGATCTAGAATGATCCCACGACAATGGCAGGCAGCAGCAATGTATTACACACATGCACGCACACACACACCCACGCACGCAAACACGCACGCAAACGCGCAAACGCGCACGCACGCACGCACGCACGCACGCACGCACGCACGCACGCACTAAACAGGTTTCATTCCTGCTTCTGGTCACAGAATTAAATATAAATAAATACACACATTTCCTTCTGGGAAATAGAGACGTCTGAGAGAAGTAGACGGTCTGATATGTTTGATATTTATGATTTAATGAAAAGAAAAAAAAAGTTCACCGCTGTGTTTTTGAGCATTGTGTTGCGTTTATGAATTTGGTGGAGGTGGATGCAGCACTAAGGATTCAAACATGCATAGTGTAGATCAGGGGGTCTTGAACAGGGGGTCCGGGACCCCTAGGGGGTCCTCAGAGATACTGCAGGGGGGACCGCCACATGTTTGTGTGATAGCGACTTAATTTTATATTTTTTTACATTAACTTAGCTATTTTTGATCGGCTATTTTCGGGCAAAGAGGTTTGGTGTAGAGGGAAAAAAAGAGCAGACCAAGTACCGAGCCAAAGGTCAAGATTACAACGTATTGAGGGTTTAAGTGGTTAAATGTCTGAAAACACACATTTAACATGAATCCAATATGTAGTGGGGGGGGGGTCCCTGCTTCCTCTGTCTCTCAGCTAAGGGGTCCTTGGCCTCAAAAACGTTGGAAGACCCCTGGTATAGATTGTCAATGTTCATGAAACCTCGCAACAACATTCTGTCTGGACCTCCTGGGATCAAGGTCCTACCACATAAAAATGACCAGAAAATACACTTGACTTGTAGGGATGTAACCGTTAAAGGTTTCATGACATCAAATTTCTATTTATTTATTCATATTTTCAGTTTTTTTTCTTCTCTGAACATTCAGTGGATTTTCTGTGGTCTGGGGTTTGCTGAATAATTAGGCTCAGAAAAGTGCTGTGATTGGCCTGTGGACTTTCATGTCACAGTCCATTAATCCCGCCCCCTCTCCTCCCCGCCCCTCCCCTATCCTTCTCCTTTGGGGGGATGGAGCAGAGGTGATGATTGACAGGCAAAATCCCCCAACAGCAACACCCTCAGGCAAATAGGGTTATTTTTCATTGCAGCTGAAAAGCCCTCAGAACACAGAGAAAAAAGAACCTGCCATGGTTCACTGGAGTGGATTCTTCAGTTAAAACCTTTTAACACACGTTTGAAGGACCATGATAGACTTTTAATGTTTTGTAAACCAGCATGTCATGAAACCTTTAAGATATATATATATATTTTTTTTAATTTGTTGATATGTAAAAATTATGACAAATTATTTAAAGAACACGTGCTTCTCCATTGATAGTGGCAGGCCTATTGCAAATAGAGGATGCAAATCACAAATCAATGTAGTAATTGATTATAAGCTTTATGTCTTCAAATCTCATTGTGACTAGACAATCATTATCATTCTGTATTCTGTTATACATGTGCTGAGGTGTTTGTTTTCAATAAGAATAAACACATCATGCTATTTATATGTTCTATGTATTATTGTGAATGTGTGCATCGCAATCATGCACTTCAGTGCAAATATACATGTAAAACATATCATGTAAAAAATAAAACATTATGCCTTTGATTGAAAATGATATACATTAGAATAGATCATCTTCATTCATATATTGACTGTACATTTATACTTATTGATAGAGTGTACATAATGTTCACTCATTCAGTCATTCACACGTCCAGTGCACACATCATATCTAGGGCCAGCAGGTGTTTTATTTCAAAGTTTTTTTGTTTTTAAGTGTACTTAAGTGGATTAGATAAGATGTAATAAGATCAATAAGTCATCACAATTTCCTCAGCTGAAACCTGCTCCTGTCATGTTCTATTATCATTATTATTATCATTACCCTTATCATTACCCTTATCATCATTATTATTATTATTATCATTATTATTATTAGACTGAATTAAAGGATCTACACCATGAATTTAAATAATAATAATAATATTTAATATCATATTGTTTATGTCCCTCAAACGTTTTTCAAAAGGTTTGAGCCTAAATCAAGCCTCAGATATACTCATTCCAACTAACTTCTCTCTGGCTTATAAAGCACTTTCACCTGCAATACCACTTTGTCCTGTTTGGCACGGGGCGCTATTGAGCCAGTTTGTATGCATGTTATCTCCTGGTTCTGTGTGGAAAAATTAAAAAAATAATAATAAGAAAAATAAAATAAAATAAAATAAATAAATTTTATTTTTATTTTATTTTTTGGAACTGAAAAACCGGAGGTATTGTACCCTGACGTGACGTCAGGTCAGGGTGAAAATCAGTTTGGCCTGTTTTGAGACCGATTTACAGAAAACCCCACATTTGCTGTGAAAGCCTGAGTGTTCAAACTGGGGTATTTTTGGTGATAGAAGAGAGGTAAGGGAGACCAAAAACACAAAAAAGAAGAAAAAGTTAAAATTCATGGTGTAGTCCCTTTAACATTTTTTGATAACATTCACACTTGTAAAACAGAATGCCATAATTTGTGTCCGGGTACCTCAGTCAGTAGAGCTCTCACCTTTGGACCGCAAGGCCATGGGTTCAATCCCGGGGTACCGCCAACTCAGCGTATGAGTAGCGCGGCTTGGGTGCGGCAAGTCGTGCGGTAAAGCATACTGGGAGCTGATGGTAGGTGTGGCGCTCCACCTCAGCATCCCGTCTCCCAGGGGTCTAGTCATCTAGTGCATTGGTTCTCAAAGTGGGGTCCGGGGACCACTATGGGTCCCCAGCTAAATAAGTTAATATAGCGTCACAATCATTTTAACCACTTTAACCATTAGTGTACACTTTGGCTATTCAAAAATAGCAGATCTACAAGCTCATAGCGCGGCACCGAGTGCCGCGCTATGAGCTTGTAGATCTGCTATTTTTGAAAGAAAATGAAAATTTGAGCAAACCTTTGAATATATATGTTTTTAAAGCGAACATTTTTAACTCAAATCTTTGCTTCTGGGGGGTCCCTGGAACAAAATATTTTGAGACGGGGGTCCGTGGCCAAATACATATAATTGTGGAGGTCCTTGAGATGAAAAGGGTTGAGAACCACTGTTGTAGTGCATTGAAACCGGGATGGACTCCAGCGTTCTCGGCTGACACAGACAATAACCCTCTCAGACCTACTTAAGATGCCACAATGCCATACCATAATATATGAAAATGTGCTATTATGTATATAAATAATAAACTTTGAATTGACTGCGATGCATATTATTGAGTTGTGCAGTGCTTTGTGAGCACCAGACATCCAAGCCCACACACACAAACACACGTACAGTATGTTTTCAACCAACCACACGTTCTGGGGGCTTCAGGTAACACAATGAGACGGACTGGTAGCAACGGGACGGAAGAACAGATTAGTGGCCCCTGGGGTTTTGGGGTAAACATAGCTCTGGGCCACAGCGTTAGAAGTATTTCTCCTTAACGCTATGTGACTTTTCCGGCCATTGCCCGCACAACACCGGTAGCGCAGCCTCTCGAATTTAGTAAAAATAAAGAAAGCCTTTGCTACTCACCAAAACAAAGATGGTATTAGTATGTTTAAAGCTTACTTTCCTTGGTGGAAAGACTCAGCCCCCCACCTTCTGTGTAAAATACACTTTTTGGCCAGAAAATAATCATTTTTTAGCTACTCCACTGCGCCCCCTACAGATCTAGTCCATAGAAAATGTCATCGACCAGATCTGTAGGGGGCGCAGTGGAGTAACTAAAAAAAGAAATCCGTCCGGTGGAATATTTTCTTTTCTGGCCAAAAAGTGTATTTTAGACAGGAGGTGGGGGGCTCAGAGTGTTCCCACCAAGGAAAGTAGGCTTTCAACATCTTAAAACCGTCTTTGTTTTGGTGAGTAGCGAAAGTGTATTCTTTATTTTTTACTAAAGTCCAGAAGCTGCTAGGAGAACTCCTTCTAACGCTATGGACCAGAGCTATATGATAGGGTAAACACACTAACATCGCTGATTATAGGAGTCACATGGTGATTATAATACCAGTCTACTTATTGCAAAGCCATTCGCTGAGAGCAGCGGTACGTACTCACATTTCACACACCGACCCACAAGCATGTGCATCCACAAGCAGGCACATGATGTGACAATGACAACACACGGCCACCGGAGGCACTATCAACACACCGAACTCACTCAGGACTGTCCGACAAACACACAGGCTCACAGGAAGGACCAGGCAATCAAGACAATCTATCAAAAAAATACATACAAAACATTGTTATTATTATTACCATGCATTTGACATGAATTCCATAAGAGTTCCTCTATCAAATATTTGAATGTTTTACACCTTTGATGGGCTTTCCCTTTAAGACCGGGGGACGCATCTGTGTAACCACTTTATCCATATTTTATACTTTTGGCTATTAAAAAATAGCAGATATACAAGCTCATAGCGCGGCACCAAGTGCCGCGCTATGAGCTTGTAGATCTGCTATTTTTTTTTAAATCGTGTTTTTTTTGTGCAAATCTTTGAATATATATCTATAAAGCAATAGTTTTTACTCAAATCTTTGCTTCTGGGGGTCCCTGGATTTTTTTTGTTTGAGATGGGGGTCCGCAGCCAAATACATATCGTTGTGGGGCTCCTTGACACTGACATTAATATTATAGCAACATAAGTGTTTCAGAAAACTGTTTTAAACTGATTTAGAAGACATTTGTAGAATCCCCAGAAGCAATAACATTTTAGCTAGAAATGCTCGCTTTTAATATATGTATATTCAAAGATTTGCACAACATTTTTCACGATTTTTCAAAAATAGCAGATCTACAAGCTCATAGCGCGGCACTCGGTGCCGCGCTATGAGCTTGTATATCTGCTATTTTTGAATAGCCCAACGAAATCTAAAAATGACACACAGATGCGTTCTCAGGTCTTAAAGAGTTAAGTAATTTTTTTAATAAACTCACCAATGCAAATAGAATTCAGCATGCGGCAAGAAGAATACAATTACAGTCAGTTTGCATAAACACCATGGTCCACAACGTCACCAGAATCACCGTAGCTGTTAGTTCTGTCTGGGCTGTGGAACCTGACGCAGACACTCTGCATCTGCATAGTAAACATTACAATTGTACAGGATTTTCCCTAAAGAAGCCAGGACACCGAGCTGGGCCAAAATGAGGAGAGACTCCTGGCCCTGGCTCCTTGAAGCCAGGGCCAATGGGTAGACTCCTGCTTCAAGCCAGGGCTAATGGGTAAACCCCTGCTTCAAGCCAGGGCCAATGGGGAGACTCCTGGGTGAAGCCAGGGCCAATGGGTAGACCCCTGCTTCAAGCCAGGGCCAATGGGGAGACTCCTAGGTGAAGACAGGGCCAATGGGCAGAACCCTACATCAGGAGTTCTCAAAGTGGTGTCCCTCAGGGTTCCTTGTGGGGGGGGGGGGTAACTCTGAGAGTGTACAAATAGAATCAAATGCCATTCGTACGCTCTCAGTTATTGGGGTCCTTGAAGGACTGTGGGAAGACCAATACATGATCCAGGGCCAATGAACCCAGCCCTAGCCTGAATCCAGGACTTTGGGAGGACCAATGCATGATGACTCCATGACAGCGCGGGAGCCAATAAGAAAACCCCTCACATGAGAGTCCAGGAGAGTGCAGTAGCCAATGAGAAAACCCCTTACATGAGAGTCCAGGAGAGCGCAGCAGTAGCCAATAGGAAGACTCCTATGTGAAGTTAGACATCTGAGGAGGAATGTAGAAGACGTCTGCAGGAGTTTGAGGAGGTGCAGTCCAGAGCCTTGGTTTGGAAGAGGAGAAACCAAGTGTAGGAGCTTCTTTGGTGTGTCGAGTCCAATGGAGCTGGACTCTCAAAGCTAAGCAGGGTGATGTGTGTGATGTGTGTGATGTGTGTGATGTGTGTAGAGATGTACCGATAGCATTTTTCCCTTCTCGATACCAATAACTTGCGTATCAGTCGATACAGCCCACTGAGCCATAGTCGGCTATTAGAAGTCCGTCTAGAACCAGGTTATAATGGTCTAAAAGTGAACGTTTTTTCAACGGCTAGGCTTAGCCTAGATGTTGATTAGCTGTTTTTTAAGCGTCTATATATAGACTGTCTATCAGGCCTGGAATGTTGTCATTTTAGGGGCAAGGCCACTTGGCCTTTGGTGTTGTACATTTTTTAGGGCACCAAGGCCAAATGCAAGGGCAGGAAGGCCATCAAATAAAACAAGATTTTAGTCCATTGAAATACTTAATTGAATTTAAATAATTTTAAATGTAATATGTAGACTGTAGCTGTAATGAAATAAATAAATTATGGTATTTACAATCTCATCCATGCTCAACATAAGACACTGGAAAGAAAGAGACACTGGTGTCTACATATTGACAAGAAAGAGACGAAAGAGACAAAGTGGTACAGTCAGCTGTGGCATTAAGGCCACTGTGGCCTCAGGGCATGCCATTTTTTTGAGGGGCAAAAGGTCAAACTGAGGGACAACGACGGCCATAGCCTTCGTGGCCTTCCTGAAATGAATTCCTGCCCTGCTGTCTATATATAGCCGTTGAAAATCAACTTCTAGCCGTTGAAAAAAACGTTCACTATATATCATCGTGTGATAAATTACGTTGGTATCGGAATGGCGTAGACTGACTAGGCCTGTCACGTTATTACATAATCGACTCATCACCATTATTTGAGATAATCGCAATTATTTTGCATAATCATCATAATCGTTTCCATGTTGAAATATGTTCACAATTTTTCTAATATAAAAAAAAAAACGGAAATAGCTGATCTACAAGCTTATAACGCGTCACTTTGTGACGCGTTGTAAGCTTGTAGATCAGCTATTTCTGCTACTTTCAAATGTTCACAATTATTAACTCTCTCAGTGCCAATGAAATAAAAAAATATGTTCATACTGTGCCAGCATTTTTTTATTTATGTTTAAGTAAAAAAAGGTGCTTAGGAAGCGAGATACAGCCTTTTTCAGTTATAAGTTAAACAAGGAGTGAATGGAGCAGCAAATCTTCGGATCACGATATCTTGGGTTCTGAACATTCTTTTCCAAAAAAAAAAAACTGGCACTGAGGGCATTCAGAAAAAACTCGGGATAAGTCGTGGCTTGGCACTGAGAGAGTTAAATATGTCAATACTTTCTTTGTATATTGAAGTTATTTGTCATATCTGCCCTGTGCAATTTTTGTTATAGCCTAAAAGGCAAACATAAATTAAAGCTGTATTCATAATGTTCCAGTGTGTTCAATGTGTTCAATGTTCAATGTGTTCAATGGCCAAACACGCAATTCATTTGTTAATCGCAATTATTTGAGAGACAATTAATCGTCAACTTAAATGTGTAATCGTGACAGTCCTAAGACTGACATATACTCACTCATACTGATACCAGCATTTCAGGCCGTATTGGCAGCTTCTCCGATTATATCGGTACAACTCTAGATGCATGCATGTGTGTGTGTGTGTGTGTGTGTGTGTGTGTGTGTGTGTGTGTGTGTGTGTGTGTGTGTGTGTGTGTGTGTGTGTGTGTGTGTGTGTGTGTGTGTGTGTGTGTGTCTGTGTATTACTATACTTGTGAGGACCAAAATATAGTAGAATATGAGAAATAGATGTTGTGAGGACCATTTTCTTGGTCCTCACAAGAGAAATTGTTATTTTATGGTTGAAAATGTTTTTTTATTAGATACGTTTACAATTAGAAAAAGATTCGGGTTGGGGTTAGGTTCAGGATTAGACCTTTTAGAGGTTAGGTTTAGGGGGTTGGGGTTGTAGATTTTCCCCTATTCTATACTTAGTTGTGTGGCGATGTCAAACACTGGAAATTAGCCGATCTGCAAGCTCACAACGTTGTGAGCTTGTAGATCTGCTATTTTTGGGACTTTAGACTTAGTTAAAAATGACTTAGTTAAAAATGCCCCCAAAATATCATAAATCAATCATGAAACTGGCTTCCTAAAATGTTGATGTCCTCACAAGTACAGTAATACAAACGTGTGTGCGTCTGTGTGCGTCTGTGTGCGTGCGTGTGTGTGTGTGTGGTTGTGTGGTTGTGTGGTTGTGTGTCTTAAGGCCACTCGTGGTGGTAGTTATGTCCGTTCTTCTTCTTGCGGTCCGTCTGCAGGTGCTCCAGCTCCGCCTCGTACATGCTCTCCTGCATCAGGTACTTCTCCCGTCTCATGCGGTCACACAGGTCTTTGGGCATGTCCGGGATCAGGTACGCTATGAACGACTTGATGCCAAACACCAGGTGCTGAAGGGGGAACAATTTAGTTTACAAAAAACAAATGTAAACATACAGTATATAGCTAGCTTCTCAAACTTTTTCATGCCAGGGACCCCCAAAATTTATATAAATTTGGCCGCGGACCCCCATCTGTAAATATGTTGTGCCAGCAGGGACCCCCGGAACCAAAGATTTGTGTTTCATTAGAAAATATATATATTCAAAAAATGTCACTAATGTTCAAGATTTTTGAAAAATAGCAGATCTACAAGCTCATAGCGCGGCACTCGGTGCCGCGCTATGAGCTTGTAGATCTGCTATTTTTGAATAGCCAAAGTATAAAAGGTTAAAAATGATTTTGATGCTATATTAACTCTCTCAGTGCCAAGCCCGAGTTATCCCGAGTTTTCTCTGAATACCCTCCCTGCCAGAACGAGAAATCCCGAGTTTTTACTTTTTACTGTGGTCACGCTATTCTGTTTATTTTTCATGATCACTTTCGCTTTCTGATTCCTTCAGACTCATTGGGTTCCGGTTTCATGACGCAGATTCCGTTTCCGGTTCTAATTTTTTTCCCGCGGTAATTTTTGGCCAGAATAGGGAAAGTCACGGTTTTTCACACGGTATAAAAAACGAACGGAGAGGTCTACTTCTATTCTCTTTGGTCTGGGTGACTAACAGTCATCGTAGTGGTGTATCACATCGTAATTTAGCCCGATCAGCGATTGTCGAAAAAGCCACATCCGGTTAATGACCGGATGTGACGTAAGCCTGTTTGGGAGGGGACGAGCAAGTCAACGAGGCGATCAATGTGTCGATTTGCTGCTCTCTACTGGTAGAACTGTCGTATGGTTTAAAAACCCAATCAGATAATTTATTTGAATGAAAAATTACAAAATTTAAAAATTTAAAAACACGCAAATTGCTGGCACTGGGGGAGTACTTTATGAAAATACTCTTGGCAGTGAAAGAGTTAACACATTTTTCTGGGGACCCCCTGGAACCTCCCCAAGGACCCCTGGGGGTCCCCGGACCCCACTTTGAGAACCACTGGTATTCACCTGTTTCCTAGGCTGTGTGTTTTCCACTTCCTGTCGATTTGATCCAATGAAATCCAATGAAACTGGTCAGATGACCAATGATATCCAATGAAATCGACAGGAAGTGGAAAACACAGCCTAGGAAACAGGTGAATAGAGCACTGAAGCCCTGACGTCACTACCAGTAGAGGGAGCTGTTCCGCTGGTTCGTGGCTTTATTTTTTGTGTTGAAATCCTCATTGGGGAATCTTAGATCTCCTGATATAAGAACTGTGTTCCAAAAATAAACACACCACCCTGGCCATTTGACTCATATGGATATGAGGCATCGACTGAAGATGTATATGTACACATTTACCTAAAGAGTAACACAATATAAACACTAGAAACGAGTCAAACGACCCAAAGACTACATTTCCCATGAACGCGGCTGCTGTAGGGACAGTGATATTCAGACCCGGAAGTAGTAGTTCTTAAGACTTTTAAGGCAGAATTAATTAAATTTTTGCCCGAAACAGGCTGTATCAAATATGAATGAATATCATAAACAATGCAGAGCCACCCACCCTGACAGAAACGCCGGGGTGGTGTGTTTATGTTTGGAACACAGTTCTCATATGACGTGATGTAAGATTCTCCAAGATTTCAACACAAAAAATAAAGCCACGAACCAGCGGAACAGCACCCTCTAGTGGCAGTGACGTCAGACTTCGGTGCTCTGTTACAGCATATAGAATGTTTCCCGAAAATTCTCAACATTTGGGAAAATACCCAATCCACAAGCTCACGATGTGTCACATTGCGACACGTTGTGAGCTTGTAGATCCGACTATTTTCGCTATTCGTTATACGTACGATTAAGTACATGAAAATGTTATTTGTCAATAACAGTGACAGACCTCGAAGACGATGATGAAGGCCAGCCGGGCGGCCAGGACGTGCCAGAACTGCAGCGTGAAGTCGTATGGGTCGGCGCTCCAGGGCGGCGCCCGGTAGTCTCTGTACCGGCAGTACCTGGAGGGGGCGTGGCTGTCGTTGAGCGCCATGTCGAACACCGACAGACTGCTGTTCATGTAGCCTCGCAAACATCTGGCGACGAGACAGCACAGACAACCGTTCAACAAAGTGATTCTGTTTTCATTATCTTAATTACCGTTTCTAAAGGCAGAAATACAGCCTTTTCTCTGTTTCTGTTCTTTTTTGGCAAAAACAGCCTACATTCAACTGCCCACAACTATGGAACGGATGATCGCGGCCACACGCTCCTCCCCCCTCCCCCCTCCCCCCCCCCCCGATTCTATGAGACTCGGATACGTCTTTTAAAGCGATTAGGGGATCGATCATACTGGAGATAAATATTCTATGATTTTTCAAAGGTTAGCGAAAATACTTGAAAAATCGCCTGGCAGTGGCTGAGCAAATTATGTTTTATTTCTGGCAGTCAAAGAGTTAAAGCAGGGGTCTTCAATGTGTTCAGGCCAAGGACCCCCTAGCTGAGAGAGAGATGAAGCAGGGACCCCCTCTATATTGTATAAAATTGTGTTTCAGATTAAACTTTTTTTGTTTACTTGGTCTGCCCTTTTTTCCCCCTCTACACCTATATATCTTGTTGCCAAAAATAGCAGATCTACAAGCTCACAACGCCTGGCTGCGAGGCGTTGTGAGCTTGTAGATCTGCTATTTTTGGCTAAAGTTCTCCTCAGAAAAGGGATGCTAGGGTTCAAGTGGTTAAGGTAAAAAAATATATTTATCACACAAAAGATTTGGCAGACCCCCTGTAGTAACTCTGAGGACCCCCTAGGGGTCCCGGACCCCCTGTTGAATACCCCTGGGTTACAGTATAAATCAGGCTTAAAGCTTCATTTATCCATGTTGCTGTTGCTACACATTGACGTACTTGACCTCGTAGTGGTATCCCTTGTCCACACAGGGCCCGTACTTGAAGGCGTAGACGAAGCGAGGGATGTAGTCGGAGGTGATGGCGATGACGAAGGCGTTGGTGATGACCGCCAGCACGCCGATGCCCTCTAGGATGCCGTGCCAAATACCTGGTGGTAACCATGACAACCAAGAGGAAATGGATCTACCACCAATAAAGTAGTCGTTCACAGAAGATTGTGGGGCCTCAATGTCTGAGATTTCTAATGGTGCTTCAGGTCAGTGGTTTTGAACGTGCGTGGCCCTTGGGGATCTACAAGCTCAGTGGCGTGCACAGACATTTTGAGGGGCAGGTGCTCAAGTAAATTATACTTTTTTTTGTTTACTTAGTCTGCTCTTTTTCCCCCTCTACACCTATACCTCTTTGCCAAAAATAGCCGATCTACAAGCCCACAACGCCTCGCAGCGCGAGGCGTTGTGGGCTTGTAGATCTGCTATTTTTGGCTAAAGTTCTCCTCAGAAAAGGGATGCTAGGTTTCGAGTGGTTATGGTAAAAAGAAAAATCATATCACATAAAGATTTGGCGGACCCCCTGTAGTAACTCTGAGGACCCCCTAGGGATCCCGGACCCCTGTTGAAGACCCCTGCTGTAAAAAAAACGTATTTTTTTTCAAAAGGGCACTTCTGGTCAAGAGGGCAAAGGGCAGGTGCTCTAGCACCACCTAGAGTCTATCTGTGCACGTCCCTGTACAAGCTCACCGATCTACAAGCTCACAACGTGTCGCATCGCGACGCGTTGTGAGCTTGTAGATCTGCTATTTTCAAATAGCTGATGTACTGATGTACAGTTAAAGTGTTCATGCGGGCCATAGTCGCTTCTTTTGGGCTGGTTTTCCTAGACCTGGTTGCTTGTTTCTCTCACAGAATCTGGCAACACTGCATCTGGCAACACTGCACCCACTAAAATAGAGAGATATGAGATATGGTAAAGAAAAAACAAAACAGCCTTGAAAGTGCGTCGTACGACTTTGTGTGTGCCTCCTACAACATCCAAACACTGCTGAATGAAGAACTATCAAACGTATTTCAGTAGATCTGAACCTCTGGCAGATGGAAAGAGTTAAAGGGGTAGTTCACCCCCAAAAATACATTTTTCCTATGGATTATAGTCACCCCATGGGGACTTGAATTCATGGATATTTTTTTTCTTTTTTTCTCTCATTCCTAAGCCAATACTTTGATCATCAAATTATTGTCTTAGGAATGAGACAAAAACAAAAAAATATCCATGAATTCAAGTCCCCATGGGGTGACTAATCCATAGGAAAAACGTTTTTTTGGGTGAACTATCCCTTTAAACAGACCTATATCAGTAGCTCTAGCAGACAGATGGGGTTTAACTGACCTATATCATATAGATATAGTTTAACTGACCTATGTCAGTAGCTCTAGCAGACAGATAAGAGTTTAACTGACCTATGTCAGTAGCTCTAGCAGACAGATAAGAGTTTAACTGACCTATGTCAGTAGCTCTAACAGACAGACAGAGTTTAACTGACCAATATCAGTAGCTCTAACAGACAGACAAAGTTTAACTGACCTATATCAGTAGCTCTAACAGACAGACAGAGTTTAACTGACCAATATCAGTAGCTCTAACAGACAGACAAAGTTTAACTGACCTATATCAGTAGCTCTAACAGACAGACAGAGTTTAACTGACCTATATCAGTAGCTCTAACAGACAGACAAAGTTTAACTGACCTATATCAGTAGCTCTAACAGACAGACAGAGTTTAACTGACCTATATCAGTAGCTCTAACAGACAGACAGAGTTTAACTGACCTATGTCAGTAGCTCTAACAGACAGACAGAGTTTAACTGACCTATATCAGTAGCTCTAACAGACAGACAGAGTTTAACTGACCTATGTCAGTAGCTCTAACAGACAGACAGAGTTTAACTGACCTATATCAGTAGCTCTAACAGACAGACAGAGTTTAACTGACCTATATCAGTAGCTCTAACAGACAGACGAAGTTTAACTGACCTATATCAGTAGCTCTAACAGACAGACAGAGTTTAACTGACCTATGTCAGTAGCTCTAACAGACAGACAGAGTTTAACTGACCTATATCAGTAGCTCTAACAGACAGATAAGAGTTTAACTGACCTATATCAGTAGCTCTAACAGACAGAGTTTAACTGACCTATATCAGTAGCTCTAACAGACAGAGTTTAACTGACCTATGTCAGTAGCTCTAGCAGACAGATAGGGTTTAACTGACCTATATCAGTAGCTCTAACAGACAGAGTTTAACTGACCTATATCAGTAGCTCTAGCAGACAGATAGGGTTTAACTGACCTATATCAGTAGCTCTAACAGACAGAGTTTAACTGACCTATGTCAGTAGCTCTAACAGACATAATAGAGTTTAACTGACCTATATCAGTAGCTCTAGCAGACATATAGGGTTTAACTGACCTATATCAGTAGCTCTAACAGACAGAGTTTAACTGACCTATGTCAGTAGCTCTAACAGACAGAGAGAGTTTAACTGACCTATATCAGTAGCTCTAACAGACAGACAGAGTTTAACTGACCTATGTCAGTAGCTCTAACAGACAGAGAGAGTTTAACTGACCTATGTCAGTAGCTCTAACAGACAGACAGAGTTTAACTGACCTATGTCAGTAGCTCTAACAGACAGAGAGAGTTTAACTGACCTATGTCAGTAGCTCTAACAGACAGAGAGAGTTTAACTGACCTATGTCAGTAGCTCTAACAGACAGACAGAGTTTAACTGACCTATATCAGTAGCTCTAACAGACAGACAGAGTTTAACTGACCTATATCAGTAGCTCTAACAGACAGATAAGAGTTTAACTGACCTATGTCAGTAGCTCTAACAGACAGATAAGAGTTTAACTGACCTATATCAGTAGCTCTAACAGACAGACAGAGTTTAACTGACCTATATCAGTAGCTCTAGCAGACAGATAGGGTTTAACTGACCTATGTCAGTAGCTTTAACAGACATAATAGAGTTTAACTGACCTATATCAGTAGCTCTATTAGACAGATAAGAGTTTAACTGACCTATATGAGTAGCTCTAACAGACAGATAAGAGTTTAACTGACCTATGTCAGTAGCTCTAACAGACAGACAGAGTTTAACTGACCTATATCAGTAGCTCTAACAGACAGATAAGAGTTTAACTGACCTATATGAGTAGCTCTAACAGACAGATAAGAGTTTAACTGACCTATGTCAGTAGCTCTAACAGACAGATAAGAGTTTAACTGACCTATATCAGTAGCTCTAGCAGACAGATAGGGTTTAACTGACCTCTATCAGTAGCTCTAACAGACAGAGTTTAACTGACCTATATCAGTAGCTCTAACAGACAGAGAGAGTTTAACTGACCTATATCAGTAGCTCTAACAGACAGAGTTTAACTGACCTATATCAGTAGCTCTAACAGACAGATAGAGTTTAACTGACCTATATCAGTAGCTCTAACAGACAGAGTTTAACTGACCTATATCAGTAGCTCTAACAGACAGAGAGAGTTTAACTGACCTATATCAGTAGCTCTAACAGACAGAGAGAGTTTAACTGACCTATATCAGTAGCTCTAACAGACAGACAGAGTTTAACTGACCTATGTCAGTAGCTCTAACAGACAGACAGAGTTTAACTGACCTATGTCAGTAGCTCTAACAGACAGAGTTTAACTGACCTATATCAGTAGCTCTAACAGACAGAGTTTAACTGACCTATATCAGTAGCTCTAACAGACAGAGTTTAACTGACCTATATCAGTAGCTCTAACAGACAGAGAGAGTTTAACTGACCTATGTCAGTAGCTCTAACAGACAGATAGGGTTTAACTGACCTATATCAGTAGCTCTAACAGACAGAGTTTAACTGACCTATATCAGTAGCTCTAACAGACAGAGTTTAACTGACCTATATCAGTAGCTCTAACAGACAGAGAGTTTAACTGACCTATATCAGTAGCTCTAACAGACATAGTTTAACTGACCTATATCAGTAGCTCTAACAGACAGAGTTTAACTGACCTATATCAGTAGCTCTAACAGACAGAGAGTTTAACTGACCTATGTCAGTAGCTCTAACAGACAGAGTTTAACTGACCTATATCAGTAGCTCTAACAGACAGAGTTTAACTGACCTATATCAGTAGCTCTAACAGACAGACAGAGTTTAACTGACCTATATCAGTAGCTCTAACAGACAGACAGAGTTTAACTGACCTATATCAGTAGCTCTAACAGACAGACAGAGTTTAACTGACCTATGTCAGTAGCTCTAACAGACAGAGAGAGTTTAACTGACCTATATCAGTAGCTCTGGCGGGCATGGGCCTCCTCCACTGAGAGACAAACTTGTAAGCGTCCAGACGGATCTCTATGATGTTGTTGAGCAGAGCCAGCATGGGAGCCAGAGGGAAGGCTGCCACGAAGATGGTGGTGAAACCAAACTGTAGGACTGTAGAAGAGACATGGTTCATGTTAAACATGGGAGCCTGAGGGAAGATGGTGGTGAAACCAAACTGTAGGACTATAGAAGAGACATGGTTCATGTTAAACATGGGAGCCTGAGGGAAACCAAACTGTAGGACTATAGAAGAGACATGGTTCATATATTAAACATGGGAGCCAGAGGGAAGATGGTGGTGAAACCAAACTGTAGGACTATAGAAGAGACATGGTTCATGTTAAACATGGGAGCCAGAGGGAAACCAAACTGTAGAACTATAGAAGAGACATGGTTCATATATTAAACATGGGAGCCAGAGGGAAGATGGTGGTGAAACCAAACTGTAGGACTATAGAATAGGAACAGAGATGGGGGTTCATGTTAAACATAATGAGCTGTGGTTTGTAAACACAACATCCAATGTTTGGCCAGTGATCCTCTCCAGCCTAAACACACTCACTAGTCGTTTAAACTACAAATCTTCATATATAGTATATAGTGTATAGTATATCGTTTATTTTGACTGAAGTGCACCCCGTTCAAATGGGGAAAATACACAAACAGTCGCATAGCGTTAAGGAGAACTCTTAACGCTATGGACCAGAGCTATAGGGAATAACAAAGGTCACCCTTTCCCTTGTCTTTAACTACTCAACTAATACAACCTTATAGTGACTATTAAGTCAACAAATCAGTCTGCTAGTCGACTAGTTATTGAACTAGTGGAGAGACAGCATGGTGTTGTTGTTGTTTTTTTTAAAGCAAATTTTGATTTAGTTTTAGTCACAGTCTTTTGAATCAAATTCCATTTAGTTTTAGTCATGTTTTAGTCATCTGAAATGTTTTGTCTAGTTTTTTACAGTTGATTTAGTCGGCTAAAATGTATTTTGGCGGTGCCTTGATGGCGTCGTAATGGTTGATTTTACACTTGGTTGCATGCTGAAAATAGCAGATCTACAAGCTCACAACGTGTCGCGCTGCGACACGTTGTGAGCTTGTAGATCTGCTATTTTCAGAGCACAACACCCTAGCGCAACCAAACATAAAATGACTTGTCTTTTAGTTCTACTGGATCTCTTCTCCACTCGTCCCTCACTAACATTTTAGTCTAGTTTTTATTTGTCAATTACGAAATTGTCAATATATTTAGTCTTAGTTTTAGTCATCGTAGCTTAGTTTTTATTTCGTTTTCGTCAGTGAAAAGAGGAAGACGACCAACATTTTCTCGCCATAGTTTTTTAGTCGACGAAATCAACACTGGTCTTTACCCATCTCCAGGTACTCGTCCACCAGCCCATGGGCGTTCATAGGTTGCAGGTTCCAGTCCTTGTCCCACTGGGGGAGCTGAGCCTTGCTGCTCTGCACGTTGTGGCCCACGCCCCCTCCTTTCTTCATCTTCCTGCGAGACCACCAGTTCTGGAGCAGGCTGGAGAAACACAGAGAAAACACCCAGTGGAGTAAAGTAACTAAGTACATTTACTCAAGTACTGGACTTAAGTTCAATATTCAGTTGGAGTATTTCCAATTTTCAATACCTAATTTTCTACTCCACTACATCTCAGAAGCAAATATTGTACTTTTACTCCGCTACAATTATTTGAAAACTTTAGTTACTAGTTACATAAATACACCATTTTAGCCCTATTTTATACAAGGGTCATTTGAAAATAGCCGATCTACAAGCTCACAACGCGTCGCGACGCGTTGTGAGCTTGTAGATCTGCTATTTTCAAACATTTTTGTACTTTTACTTTTGGTACTTAAAGCTCATTTGCTGCCAATTACTTTTGCACTTTTACTCAAGTAACATTTTGAACACGGGGCATTTTACTTGTAACAGAGTACTTTTATGTTGTGGTATTGCTACATTTACTTAAGTAAAAATATCTGAGTACTTCTTCCACCTCCCTGTGAACCCACCCCGCCAATTATCCGTGGTGAAAGCAGCGAACGCTGCTGGAAGGCCGGGCTAATCCTCTGCTGAAGAGGATCTCATGAGCTTCACAGCAGAGAAAAGCCCTTTTTATGTGATAATGAGATGAGCTCAGTGGTGGAAAAAGTACTCACATCTTTTACTTAAGTAAAAGTATCAATACTGCAGTGTAGTGTTGCAGCTCTGCTGCAAGTAAAAGTCCGGTAATACAAATTTACTTAAAAGTACTCATTGTGCAGAATGTCCCATTTCACAAGTTAAACATGTATAAAAATCTTTTGAAAATAGCCGATCTACAAGCTCACAATGCGTCTCATCGGGACGCATTGTGAGCTTGTAGATATCCTCAAAGGGCCAAAATGTATTATAGGGCTGAAGTGGTTCATGTATGTTCTGTCATAATAATAATCTAAATCTACAAAGTAACTAAATCTGGCAAATAATTGTAGTGGAGTAGTAGTAAAAGTATGATATTTGCCTCTGAGATGTAGTGGAGTAGAAGTAAAAGTACTGAAAACTGGAAATACTCCAGAAAAGTAAAACATCCTCAAATGTGTACTTAAGTACAGTATTTGAGTAAATGTACTTAGTTACTTTACACCTGATGAGATGTGCTTGACTTGTAGAAATGACAAGCACCACACCAAACCCACACACTGGTGAATAACATGATGCACCATACATTATGCAACAGCATGGTGAAAACATCATTCTGCGGCAGTGGCTCAGGGGTAGAGTGGCCGGGTAGAGTGAACTGGACAGTTCACTCTACACAGAGTACAGAGTACAGAGCCCCCCAGTTCGATCCCGGGCTGGGGGGCTCCCCCAGAGTTAGTGTGGAAGTGTCCTTGAGCAAGACGCTGAACCCCTAATTGCTCCTGATGAGCAGGTTGGTGCCTTGCATGGTTTCCTCCGCCATCGGTGTATGAATGTGTGTGTGAACTTTTTGTATATATTTTTTATTTTTCATGAAGTCCGCAAGGACTTTTTTGGTCGGACCTTTTAGACAAAAGTATTATAAATGTAACTGTGTTGTTTTACATTCTTTTGCCTAATAAAAATGTCAATCAATCAATCATGTAATGCACAATCTATGTAAAGCGCTTTGGATAAAAGCGCTATATAAATGCACCATTTACCATTTTTACCATTTTATCATTCTGTGTTATCTGTGTAAAAACAGTCTAGGAGTGCAAACGTTAATCCAATTAATCAATTTAATTGGGTATACATTTTTCATGGATATAAGAGACCAAAGCGACCGACGAACATCCTGACAAAACTTTACAGGTGCTGAACAACAATACTGGATGTACGCCTGAGAAGGGCTTAGGTGAATCTCACTATTTCTGCACTTGTGTGTCCCTCTCTGGTTGTGTGTTTCTATTACAGTTTAGAGTTTAGGCATTTAGCAGACACTCTTAACACATTGACTGCCAGAGTTTATTCATAATGTACTCACCCCTGTGCCAGAAATGTGCGTGTTTTTTAATTTTGTAATTTTTCATTCAAATACATTCTCTGATTGTGGTGTTAAGCACATACGACAGTTCCACCAGTAGAGAGCAGCAAATCCACACATTGATCACCTCGCTCGCCCCCTCCCAAACAGGCCCACGTCATATCCTGTCATTCACCGGATGTTATGTTTTCGACAATCCCTGATCCGCTGATCGGCCTGAAAACGATGTGATACACTACGACGATGACTGTTAGTCACCCGGACCAAAGAAAATAGAAGTTGAGCTGTCCGTTCGTTTTTTATACCGTGTGAAAAAACATGTTTTTCCCTATTCTGGACGAAAATGACCGGAGAAAAACAATGTGACCCGGAAATGTTTTTTTTTTTACATCCGGCTCCGGGTGAGTGTGACGTAAGTGGAAAACGAAAGTGCTGATGAGAAATAAACAGAGCCGTGCGATCACAGATTAAACAATGAAAATTCAAAAGAACGCATCAATGCGTTCTTTTGAATTGCTGGCATTCAAGCGATGGATTTGAAAGAACGCATCGATGCGATCTTGGCAATCAATGTGTTAATACCAAGAACGTAAACCAAGAACCTATCATCAGCCTGTACATTGAAACTAAACACACTATAGGATGCCAGGTCAACAATGACCTGGCATCTGTCCATATAACATGCTAAGTTACATTTTAGCCTTTGCATAATCCTGCAAGGTTGTCAAGGTTGCGGCAAAGTGCTACGGGCTGAGGTGGAGTCTGAAGAGGTGAGTCTTCAGATTACGGCAGAAGATTGGTGGTGAATCTGCAGTTCTAACTGCAATGGGGAGTTCATTCCATAGTTTGGGAGCCAGAAGGGAGAAGAGTCTGGGACGTGTGTGGAGCGTTTTGTCCCGGATTGCACTGTATGTTTTTGTGAACCCACGCACTACTGAATGCTTTGTGAAAACATCCTTCTGTTTGTGTGGGTGCAGTTTAGGGCTGCACCAGTTAAAGGTAGGGTAAGTGATATTTTTTGGTTAAAACAAAAAGTATTTTGTTAAAAGATTAAAATACTATATTCTGATAGTAATCATTGCTATCGAGTGTTTTTTCAGTAACAGATGTCTCCCTGTCTCTCCAGCTCTTTAATAAACAGAAAATACATTTTTCGGTAGGTGTCAAAATCTCAGCCAATCAGGAGAAAGTACCAATTTTTAAGCTTAATTTGTATAGTGTTCCAGTTCCAATTTTGCATGCTCATTTCTTAGTGTCATCACTTCCAATTTCACTTGTTTAATCTGTATCCTGATTGAGTTCTCTGTCCTGGTTGGATAAAATTGGAAATGAAACTGAAGCGAAAATGCATTTTCTGTTTAATAAAGAGGTGGAGAGACAAGGAGACTCCTAATACTGAACAAACACTCTATAGCAATGAGTACTATCAGAATATAGAGCTATTTAACAATTATTTTAACCAACGCAAATCACTTACCCTACCTTTAATCAAAATAATAAAATAATTGATTTGGGGGGGAAAAATCACAAATAGTGAAATTCATCTTGTGACATTGTAGATTGGCTATTTTTGCATGACACCATTGTACGTGAAAAATATACAGTAGGCCTTAATGAAAGTAGTTAATCTGACTTTTATTATTCGACTAAAGAAATATTAGAATTGTTTTGTCTCATTCTGTTGATGTATGTAAAAAAAATACATGCTTCACCATTATTCTATACATCGAAAATATCATCGATGTAATAATCGCTAAGTAGAGATATCCCCTGCACAATAATGTCAAGATGAGTATTAGTGATAACGTACAGATATCCCAGCTCCTTAACATTGTAATGATACTAAATTATGATGAATAATAACATACAGATAACCCATCTCCATAATAATGTATTGATATTAAATGATTATGAATCATAACATACGGATATCCCAGCTCCATAAAGTTGTTCCATATCTGTTTGAAGAACATGATCACTCCCATCTGCAGACACAGGTCAATCAGACAGCCACTGGGATGACACTGAGGAGATAATAAATCATGATTAATGAGGTGACACTGAGGATAAAACATAATATCATAATTAAACCATTCAATCCAGGAACGCATCTGTGTCATTTTTTTTAATTTCTTTAGGATATTAGAAAATAGCCAATCTACGAGCTCCTAGCACGGCACTGAGTGCCACGCTATGAGCTTTTGTGCAAAGTTTTGAATATTTTTATTCTTTTAAAGCGAACATTTGTAACTCAAATCTTTGCTTCTGGGGGTCCCTGGAACAAAAATATTTTCAGATAGGGGTCTGCGGCCAAATACATATAATTTTGTGGGTCCTTGACATGAACAAGTTTGAGCACCACTGATATTATAGCAACATACGTTTAAAAAAAAAAACTGTTAGGATTTAGAAGACATTTGTAGAATCCCCCAGAGGCAAAGATTTGAGTTACAAGATTTGCATTAATTTTCACGATTTCTCAAAAATAGCTCATCTACAAGCTCAGATACTTAAAAGTGTCATATAGTGTCTTATATTATCATCACTTTACCCACATGGCCACATACAGCTCAAGTGGAGTTAGGAGGTTTTTGACCATTAATGTGGAGATAATCGTTTTGTCCATCATTGGTTAGAATGACCAAGTCAGAAGTTTGAGGATCCAATGGAGTTAGGAGGTTTAGTCAGAGGCGCTTTTTAATACTTTTTCATTGGTTCAATAATTGTGAAACCCACACACAGACGTAAAGGCTGTTCAATAGCACTGATTTATTAAAGACAATAAAAAAGTTGAAAAATTGAAATAGTTTCTGCCTGACAACGACGATGTAATAAAACTCAAAAACTCATAATATCGGACATTAATTATGACAGAGATGAACGGGGCGGTGGTGTCACATACAGTGATGCATGGCTGTAATATGGTAACGTAATATAATAAACATAATAATAATAATCCAACATGGATGCATTGTGATGGTGTGGTGGATCTGCACTCACCTCCTCCAGTCTCCAACGATTGAACAGTTTGTTGTATTTTCCAGGCCTGCCAGCGAACCTGCACACAGTGAGAGAGATGTGTTAGAAGAAGCAATAATAAGTCTTACCACACTGCTAATGATGTTTATCACATAGAACACACAGCGTGGCTTCTGTTCTTGGAAAAATCATTTAGAAAATCATTAAATAAGATTTAAGCTCCATAAACCCTGGTTTTCGTTTCTTTCTTTCTTTAATCCATTTCCTAACAGTGAAGGGGAGACCTAGTTAATCCCTCTCAAGTAAAAGTACCTCAAAATGGCACCAAACCAACGGCTTGCTTCCAGCGTACTTCCGGAGGAGCATGAGTTGATCTAATAGTTAGGGTTAGAAGGGCTGGGTTGATCTAATAGTTAGGGTTAGAAGGGCTGGGTTGATCTAATAGTTAGGGTTAGAAGGACTGGGTTGATCTAATAGTTAGGGTTAGAAAGACTGGGTTGATCTAATAGTTAGGGTTAGAAAGACTGGGTTGATCTAATAGTTAGGGTTAGAAAGACTGTGTTGATCTAATAGTTAGGGTTAGAAGGACTGGGTTGATCTAATAGTTAGGGTTAGAAAGACTGGGTTGATCTAATAGTTAGGGTTAGAAAGACTGGGTTGATCTAATAGTTAGGGTTAGAAGGGCTGGGTTGATCTAATAGTTAGGGTTAGAAGGACTGGGTTGATCTAATAGTTAGGGTTAGAAGGACTGGGTTGATCTAATAGTTAGGGTTAGAAGGACTGGGTTGATCTAATAGTTAGGGGCAGGTTGTTCCAAAAGCCTGTGGGTAGCAGCAGTAAAGGTGTGCTCACCCTCCCTGCACATTATGTCTGGTTTTTGGGACAACCAGCAGCTTGTCAGCAGACCTACTGTTTATAGCTCTATAGGAGTTAGTGTAGTTTTTGTTCCTGTAGTTTTATATATGTTTTATATCTATAGTTAATGTACCTTCCTGTAGTTTTTATATATGTTTTATATCTATAGTTACTGTACCTTGCTGTAGTTTATATATATGTTTTATATCTAAATAGTTACTGTACCTTCCCAGGAAGAAAGCGATGTAGAAGGTAGAGCTGTTCAGGTTGACAAACTGGAAGAGAAACATCTTGAGAGCGAAGCTGTTCTCCCACTCTGACTCTGTACGAGGATGTTCTGTATGGAGACACGATTATAATACATGTATAATAATAATAATAATAATATGTTCTCCCACTCTGACTCTGTACGAGGATGTTCTGTATGGAGACATGATTATAATACATGTATAATAATAACAACAATAATATGTTCTCCCACTCTGACTCTGTGTGGAGAACACCACAACATGACATAGTTAACAACAAAAGTGAATCGAACTAGTACAGTACACTCAATCGATGATAACAATAAATAAATAACAATAATCGATTATTTTCTGAAACTATTTTCTGCATGTCATTCTAGGACGAAAGGTTTCACAAAAATAGTCAAAATATCCAATCTACAGTAGTAGCCCACTACTTATTGTTGTGAGCTACAACTTATGAGCTTGTAGATTGGATATTGTCACTATTTTTTCACGACACCATTTTGTGGTCAAGTATGAAATAAAAAGTGATTAATTGAATCGTTGATAATAAGAGATCATAAGACACAAAACAATTATGCACTTCCAGATTATTCAATTAATAAAAAAGGTAATCAAACAGTTGCAGTTCCTAAAGTGACAGCATGCAGCATGTGAGATGAGATGAGACTTTATGAATCCACTAGGGAAATTGAGGCGTTACAGAAGCATCAAGTGATAACATAAATAATCTACAAGACAAACACAACACATCAGACACACATGGACATAATCACACAGGAACAGGGCAGACACAGAACGATGGTTACGTAGGTAACCACGGTTATGTGAGAGATTGGATCACCCCAATATGATTAATGTATCCCTCCACGGCAGGCAGAGGCATCCGAGGTAGACTAACAGATTACTCCATACGGGGGTGTACAGCGGCCAGGGGGCGGCATCGTGCGCCTGCCCAAATACCTACGCGGCACACCCTTCTTCCTCGTGTCCTTTTCGAGGCGCGCTAGATCACCGCAAGACGATTGGAGTGCCGCAGTACACCCCCGTACGGAGTCATCTGTCAGTCTACCTCGGATGCCTCCGCCCGCCGCGGAGGGATATATCATATTGGAGTGATTCACTATAGAGCTACATAACCATAATGCATTTAGGGAAAGGGTTCTCATGCATTATGCAGTCTGACGGCAGTTGGCATAAAATAAAGTCTGTAACGCTGTGTTTTTATGTGGTCAGTGCTCACCTAGGTTGGTCAGAAGATAAGCCACTTTCTCATAAACCTGACAAGACAGAAGACATCATTATAAGCTTCCACAGGGAAAAAAGGTATGGTCTTTATGATCTGTTAAACATGACCCCCAGATACTGTTATTGCTGTCGTTAAACCATCCATCTTCTACCGCTTACATCCGGAGTGGGGTCGACGGGGGAAACAGCTCCAACAGAGAGCTCCACGCTTCCCCTCTCCTGGGCAATATTAGCTACAATCGAAAATAGTAGATCTACAAGCCAGAGATGGGGACTCGAGTTAGGGACTCGGACTCGAGTCGCACTCGAGTCGCCAAAAATGAGACTCTGGACTCGACTCTGACTCGCCCTTCAAAGACTTGAGACTTGACTCGACTCGAGCCTCAAAGACTCGTGGACAATCTTTATTTTATGTTTTTTTTTGGACGCAGTAATGAATGAAATGCCCCGAAAACGTCCACTCCCCTGTCTCCTCCCTTTCCCCTCGGGCCGCGCTGCGCGAGCCGGCTTCCAACCGGCTTAAGTCAAGCTGCTGCATGGTGCTCATTAACGTAACCAAACATGGCCAAGGTGAAGCCACGGCCACGGTCATTAGCATACAGAGGACCATGACCATGGCCTCTCTTACGTTGTCAAACATAGCATAAATAGAGTCTCAGGCAACACCATTTCATTCACCTGAAAGCTGAGGAGACACAGAGATATCACGCCACTGCTGAGAAGATAAGACGCCACTGCTCTGCTCGCCTAACCTGACGCTGCTCGCCTGCTGTGATTCAAGATGCTTTCCACATCCATGTTCTGTTCGTTTGTCATCAACAATGATCGAAATGGGAAGTTTATTTCAGCAGCTACAATGTGACAGTTTTAGTCTGTTTTTTGGTGCGCAACACAGCCCTCGTTTAAGTGAATTGCTTTCACCTGCTCTGCTGTTGGACTGCTGTGCGGAGTGTGCGCAACAGGGCATATCTCCGCCAAGCCAGGGTGACCTACCCAGGCCCATGAAATTCATATGCAGGCATAGTAGCCAATTAGAATGAAATCTGCAAAAACTGACTCATATACTGATACAGAACCATATTGGCTATATATTATCGCTGTCGGGTGGAAATCTTGTCTGTTCCTTTTTTATTATTATTTAAAAACAATTTAAAATCGTGAAAATAGCCAATCTACAAGCTGTAATTATTAATAATTAAGAAATACTATATTTTAAAGAGTGAAAAATCAACTAAAGTCATTATTAGTGCAAGTTCAATCACATTTCATTTGAATGAAAATAAATTGTGGGGAAAATACATAAAATCTCTAATCTGTGAATCTAATGTGATTTATTATGACCTGTCTATACTTTTACATCTATGCCTTCGTGTTTGTGTGTGTGTGTGTGTGTGTGTGTGTGTGTGTGTGTGTGTGTGTGTGTGTGTGTGTGTGTGTGTGTGTGTGTGTGTGATAGCTGCGCTATAAGACGCAAAGGAGCCTAAATGAATGTATCCTACTATTTTGATAAACATTCATTCTGTGCATTTCTCATTTCGGGTTGGGTTTGTGGACCATAATAACTGTATTTCAGCCTTAGGCTACATCATATAAATACATAATTAAATAAATTAAGAATAGAATCCCCCCCCCCCATTTTTTTTAAAATTTTTTTTTTTAAAGACTTTAAAAAGACTCGAGACTTGACTCGGACTCGACCCTCAAAGACTCGAGACTTGACTCGGACTCGACCCTCAAAGACTTGAGACTTGACTCGGACTCGACTCGACTCAACCCTCAAAGACTTGAGACTTGACTCGACTCGAGCCTCAAAGACTTGAGACTTGACTCGGACTCGAGCTCAGAGACTCGTGGACATCTCTGCTACAAGCTCACAATGCGTCGTGATGCGACGCATTCTGAGCTTGTAGCTCGGCTATTTTCAAATGTACACAGAGCTGAAGTGGTTAATGTATGTTTTGTAATAATAATCAAAATCTATAAAGTAACTAAAGTTGTTAAATAAATGTTGTGTAATAAAAGTATAATATTTGCCTCTGAGAAGTACTGGGGCAGAAGTAAAAGTACTGAAAATTGGAAATACTCCAGTAAAGTAAAAAATCCTCAAAATTGTACTCAAGTACAGTACTTGAGAGTAAGTGTACTTAGTTACTTTACACCTCTGGTGGAGGCAGATGCATGTCCGCCCACCCTAGCGTCTGGGGAGTGTTTTCATTGACACCGTTAGTTAAATTGCCATGTCAGGTCTCTGGTCTGTCTGTATGCAGAGTGTATTGAGACAACGCTGTGATTCAGCTCCATAATACAATTAATTGATAGTGTCTGCTTCACAGTGTCTGCTTTTTATGATTATGATAGAGTGTGTGCTGCTAAACGGTTATGTAAATATTTCACAGTGTCTGCTTTATGACCAGGTACACTATAAGCCCCCCTGTGTGCATACACTGCAGTGGTGTAAAGTAACTAAGTACATTTACTCAAGTACTGCACTTAAAGTTAGATTTTGAGGTATTTTTTTTTTACTTTACTGGAGTATTTCCAATGTTCAGTACTTTTACTTCTACTCCACTACATCTCAGAGGCAAATATTGTACTTTTACTCCACTACAATTATTTGAAAACTTTAGTTACTAGTTACTTTGTAGTTTCTAGATTATTATTATAAAACATACATTAACCACTTCAGCCCTAAATACATTTCGGCCATTTGAAAATAGCAGATCTACAAGCTCACAATGTGTCATGATGCGACACATTGTGAGCTTGTAGATCTGCTATTTTCAGAAGATTTGTATACATTTTATACACTTGAAATTGGATATTCTGCATAATGAGTACTTTCGGCTTTTGGTACTTTAAGTACATTTTGATAAATAAT
The DNA here is from genome assembly GCF_963280865.1 of Gymnoscopelus braueri. NCBI lineage: Eukaryota > Metazoa > Chordata > Actinopteri > Myctophiformes > Myctophidae > Gymnoscopelus > Gymnoscopelus braueri. The sequence goes on along the minus strand of NC_137610.1, from coordinate 51,629,129 downwards.
GCATGTATAACGTATAACCTATAATGTTTCTAGCGTTTCCTGCCAGCCTGTTACCTAACCCAGGGGATTGTGCACAGCCAGCGCTCCTTTTAAAGCCTTGACATCCTGACTGCGCTGTGTGGGGAATCTGTCACGGAGGTTTGGAGGTTTTTGGCCGTTTCTTGCGATAGGATGTGCTTACGCTCACTGAGAGGGGGATAATACCTTCCTGGAGGTCCTGGTGAGACCATTAGCATCAAGTACCAGAGATATACACGGCAAAAACCACACAGTGTCAGGTGGCTTAGCGAACCAAAAGCACCACAAAGCGGATAAAAGCACACCATTTAGCTTTAGGCTTCTTTAGGACCTATTGATGGACTTGGTTGGGCTCCCCTTATTCTGCACACTGACGAAGGCTGGATAGCCGAAACGTTTGTTCTTTTGACATGTACAGTAAGAGACGATAAAAGAGAAAACTCTTGCCTCTGAGCAATCTGGGAACCCATTGTCAAATAAAAAGGAAAAACAGCGCCCTCTGCTGTTTTTCACTTGTTCATTTGACTCTGGGTGGAGCTGTACGGAGGACCCGTGCTCAGGGAAACCGGGGTTTTGGTCTGCCTTCAGCCTTCCACTTCCGGTGGTGCGACTATGTTTTCATTCCCACTAACAATATTTCTCCACGGAACATTAACACCACTTCTCCCAAAGAACGCGGATCGTTTTGGTTATAAGCCCACTTGTTTCTATGATGAAAGAGCAAGTTAAAATGTTACTAACTTTCTGTGGTTTTGTCGGCTCCGAGGACGCTATTGTTAAATGAGTTTCGGTTTGTTTCCAGTGGGGAACGAGCCGCACACATGTAAATCCCGGCCACTACATTTGATTGGGTAAAGGGCGGCCTGCTTCCTGATCTGATGGCACGCCCACTTGTAGCCAATGTGCATGGGTTGTCAGATTCAAGCGCAGCGCTGAATCTGTTCTTGAGAGATTAGCCTCTGAGTGAGACCCAGTTCCTTTATAAATGTTGTTAAAGGACTACTTCAACCTATCTTCATATAATTGGTCCTCACTAATGCTCATGATAAAATGGCACCATTTTTTTCTACTCAGTCTGTGTCTCAGAGGAGGGCTGTGGACAGTTCAGAAACCCGCCACCTACCAGTGACATCATCGATGTGGAATCCAAGCTAATAGAAACCGCAGGCTTTCTATTCCTGGAAAGTTGCAATGCAATAATAGAAGCCATTGTTCTCACGTTAATAAAAAATCTAAATAAAAAATGTGAAATCTTGTTGGAAAAAAAAACTTTTTTACCATTTTATCATGAGCATTAGTGAGGACCAATTATATGAAGATAGGTTGAAAATGGGTGAAATCGTCCTTTAATCTAAGAGAATGTCGCACAAGAGAAGTCAGAGCGCCGTGGTAACAAAAAAGTGTATTTATGGCCTCCTAAGCTCAAATATCACTCACCACGTTGAGGGACATGATGATTATGAAGTTGATGCACACTCCAGTGCCGGAGGTGGCGAACTGCCAGTTCTTCTTCACAAACTCCCAGTCGAACGAGGCGAACTTCTCCATGGCGATCAGCCGGAAGACCACCACGGCAAACACCGCCGTCAGCACCAGAGAAATCTAACATGCAGGAAACATAATGTAAACACACACTGCTGTCAGAACCAGAGAAATCTAACATGCAGAATATGGAACAAAATGTTTCAGCTTCAGGCTAGAGTCACACCTGCACGCTGGTTGTAAGCTGATAAACGCAGGTTGTGTGTAGCCTGGTAAACCCTCCCTCCGGAAATCTCAATTCTATTTGATTCCTGGAGTGAGTCTGGCCTGATCCGCCTGTCTGCAATATTGGCTGTGCTGGAGTTGGGCGGGAGTAATACCGTTGACTGACAACCCCTTCAGCCAATGATAATTTTTCCCCTTCAGCCAATCAGCAGTTCACCAGTCTAATGTGACGCAACGGGACTTTTGAGACAGCCATACCCAAAATGGGTTGCCTTTTTCGGGTACAATGGTGTCACTGCCCGCCCCTACCGGTTCTCTAATTATTATTTTTTAAATAGGCTTTGTCATGATTAATTGACCACATATATGAAGTTAAACAACTAAATTCTATCCAAACGATATCTTATAAGTAAATTCCGTGCCTCAAAATAGAAGTTAGAGAGCTTTTTGAAGTAAAAAAATAGCGGAGAATTGGCCGCACAAGAAAAAGATGGCTGCCGTTCGTGTTTTGGGCTCACTCGAACTCGCCACCTGATTGGCCAACGTAAGCTGTCAATCACAGAACAATGAGCGACGACGCTGATAGGCGCGGCCGTTTGGCATACACAGCCAATATTGCAGAGAGGCGGTTCATGCCAGACTCACTCCAGGAATCAAATAGAATTGAGATTTCCGGAGGGAGGGTTTACCAGGCTAGGTTGTGTGTGGCAGTGTTGATTAAAACTAAAACTATGACGAAAAAAGTACGTTGACTACCTTATTTCACTGACGAAAACGAAATAAAAACGAGATAAAAACTAAGCTACGACGACTAAACCTAGGACTAAATATATTGTCAATTTCGTCAACAAATAAAAACTAGACTAAAATGTTAGTGAGGGACTAGAGGAGAAGAGATCCAGTAGAACTAAAAGACAAGTCATTTTATGTCTGGTTGCGGCTCGGGTGCTGCACTCTGAAAATAGCAGATCTACAAGCTCACAACGCGTCGCGCTGCGACACGTTGTGTGCTTGTAGATCGGCTATTTTCAGCATGCAACCAAGTGTAAAATCAGGCATTACGACACCATCAAGGCACCGCCAAAACACATTTTAGTCGACTAAATCAACTGTAGATTTAGTCGACTATAATCTTATGATCTCTAAATGACTAGCCTCGATCTCCAGGCTTTTATTGCTTAGTTTTGCTAAAAAATAAAAGCCTGGCCCAACCATAGCCTGTACTGGGTATGAGGAAGTGTTTCATTTCCCAACCAACCAGAGTGCAGTGGGCGTCGCTCGTAATGTTGTGTTAACGGGGCGGGGGTTGACGGACAGATCGGTGAACCAATGGGATCATGCGCAGTCTCTCGCCGGCTCTATACACACGCCCCTTTATACACGAAATCAGGAGGGTTGCAGCAGGCTACTAAATGACTAAAATATGACTAAAACTAAATGAAACTTTGCTGTGAAAATAAACACTGGTGTGTGGCCACTTGTTTTGCGCAGCCAGAGCAGCCTAAAAACCCCTGCAGGGCCTTCTGTCTTGATTGATGTTGCCAGGCTGGTCTGTCTTCGACTCATCCAATTGGACAGAGGAGGAAAAGTAGCAACGGACTCAATCATTTATCTGCTTCAAATAAGACTTTTTTTTCTCTACTTAAGGCGTTCTGGCGCATCCGTAACACACTGAAAGCTTCGCAATGTCGACAAAACGCTCTGTACGCATGGAAAAGACGGCCACACATAGGCAGACGCAAAGTTAGGTGTGACTGTGGCCTCAAAGTATTACTAATGACCACCAACCCTCTATAGTTAGTAAAACGGACCTGAGTACTTGGACCACTTTTTTTTCGTTTACAGCAAATCTCTGTGCCAAAAATAGCCAAGCTTGTAGATAATATGCACATTTTTGGCGAGTGTTCCCCCCAGAATAGGCCTGCATGCTGCGGTTCATGATCAAGTGTTAAACACATGAACCCAATAGTGTCTATTCTGGGGACGAACATTCAACAAAAAAAGTTGATCTACAAGCTCACAACGGGTTGCATTGTGAGCTTGTAGATCTGCTAGCCTATTATGGCTAGCCTAGAAAATGGAATATGGATAAAACTACTGTAACAGCAGGAGTAACAACACAAGACTCAATTGAAACAGTGATGTTTGTCCACTGGGGGGAAACCTTGAGCCATAGCTGGGTTATGACACGTCACACACAACATGTATTCATATTCTTACATTATTTAAATGTTTACTTCTTAAGCATGACACAGATACCATGATAAATAATGTAAACATTGAAATAATCATGATTATAGTGTATATTACCATAAAGAAGATGCCAGACACAGACACCATAAGTCTGCTCAGTTTATCGGTGAACGGTTGGAAGGGTTCAGGTTTGCCAGAGATGGGGTTAACCCTTTCCACCCTGGAGTACTTGGCTTCAAACTGCGGCCTCAACTCGTCCTGAATGAAAAGAGTAGTTATACTGTTATCACTGGTGTAAAATACATTTACTCAAGTACTGTACTGTAAAGTATTTTCTTTTTAATATTTATACTTTAGTGGAGTATTTCAAATTTTCAATACTTTTACTTCTTCTCCACTACATCTCGGATCCAAATATTGTACTTTTACTCCACTACAATGAAAACTTTAGTTACTAGTTACTTTGTAGATTTTGATTATTATTACAAAACATATATTAACCACTTCAGCCCTATATGCATTTCAGCCATGCATTTACATTGCAGTATTGATACCTTTACTTAAGTAAAACATTTGAGTACTTTTTCCACCACTGTGATATTAAGAACTATTCATAGTTCTATTGTTATATTAAGAACCATCCATAGTTCTATTGTTATATTAAGAACCATTCATAGTTCTATTGTTATATAAAGAACCATTCATAGTTCTATTGTTATATAAAGAACCATTCATAGTTCTACTGTTATATTAAGAACCATTAATCCCGGTCATTATTTTTCATATTGTGGTTATTAAAATCAAAAGGGTTATTGTCAATATATTCTTCAGATAATCCTTCATAATGTAGTTCGACCCAGCTGATCGACACAGTGTGTGTGTGCGTGCGTGCGTGCGTGTGCGTGCGTGCGTGCGTGCGTGCGTGCGTGCGTGCGTAATTTTCATTCTCAGGAATGATTAATCGATGTATGGATATTT
>NC_137610.1:51609233-51619233 GCF_963280865.1 Gymnoscopelus braueri | reverse complement strand
CATAGAAGTAAAGGGGGTTCAATAGCACTGATTTATAAAAATAAATAAATGGAAAATAGTTGAAAAATGGAGATAGCTGGTTTCTGCCCGACAGCGACGATCGATAACAGATCCTGAATAGACGTTTGCACAATGACAGCAGTCATTTGCTGTGTTTACAATGAAAACACAACGAAGTATGTGTTTTTTCATGCATACTTTGAGGTCCTGTACGGCAAGGGTTCCCAAACTTTTAAGGCTGTGACGCCCCAAAATAATCATATTTGAACTGGGGACCCCCAAAAATAATCATATTTGTAAGGGTACCCCTCACCCTGATAAGCACTTGGAATGTAGGAGTTGAGGCGTTACATGTAATGCGAGCCGTTGTGAGCATGTAGATCGGCTATTTTCACTAGAGATGATAGGACTCTACTCTAGCAAAACTCTTCTGTCTGCGACAGTGAATTGGTTGTTTGATGTATACAGCCATGCAGCATTAAAGTTGTACTGCCAGCAGAGCCTTCATTACCTGCACTGGTGGCAGTATATATATATACTCCCAGTATACACAGCACTTTGTTTCTTTCCAGTCAGCCAAATCAGCGTCTTGGCTGACCCAAAAATAAAGTTTAAAAGTGTGTAAGCTGTCTTTTTCTGGAAGAGTAACTTGGACCAAACAAACAGCGAGCGATAGATAGAGAGAGAGAGAGAGAGAGAGAGAGAGAGAGAGAGAGAGAGAGAGAGAGAGAGAGAGAGAGAGAGAGAGAGATAGAATAGCAACGACAATAGCAACAAAAAAAAAAAAACGCTGTTACAACTAAAAGGCCTGTGTTCAAAATGTTGCTTGGGTAAAAGTGGTTAATGTACGTCTTATAATATAATAATGTATATCTGCAAAGTAACAAGTAACTAAAGTTTTCAAATAATTGTAGTGGAGTAAAAGTATAATATTTGCCTCTGAGATTTAGTGGAGTAGAAGAAAAGTACTGATAATTAGAAATACTCCACCACTGCTAACCGTTGAGTTTATCTGTACCGAGCAGACCTCTGACACAGACCTACTGCACATATAAACACTATCTGTACAGAGTAGACCTCTGACACAGACCTACTGCACATATAAACACTATCTGTACAGAGTAGACCTCTGACATAGACCTACTGCACATATAAACACTATCTGTACAGAGTAGACCTCTGACATAGACCTACTGCACATATAAACACTATCTGTACAGAGTAGACCTCTAGACCTACTGTACATATAAACACTATCTGTACAGAGTAGATCTCTAGACCTACTGCACATATAAACACTATCTGTACAGAGTAGACCTCTGACATAGACCTACTGCACATAACATGTATACAATAACGCAATGTGACATTAGCTCTGTTTAACACAATGCTGTACCCCCTCCAACTGTATATGCTTTCAACCATGTTTTTCTTAAACTGTTTTTAATTATATTTTGACACTTGCTTTGGCAATGTAAACGTACGTTTTCTCATGCCAATAAAGCTCCTTTGAATCTCTCTCTCTCTCTCTCTCTCTCTCTCTCTCTCTCTCTCTCTCTCTCTCTCTTATATACGTAGGTGGATGTGTGAGGTGTTATGACTACAGTTTAACAGCAAGGGACTGTGTTCCTACAGGGATAACGACGTCAATGACAAATTACATTACATGTAAACAGACCTACAGAGCTGCAGTATAGCTGAAAATCAATTATCATCACCGGAAGGAACTACAAAACACTCCTAATTATCATATTTAAAAGAGTCTACAGCTGATACAACTACACCTCATTATCCTCCTTTAAACATACTTAATTATTAAGACTTAATTATAAGGCCTGTAATTGCTCCCTCTCTCGCGAAACATTAGGAGTACTTAATTATCCCTGTCTGTGCCAAATATGCTGGCGCTTGGTTTCTATTTGCAAACATGTTTAAAATTACAACCGTTTCAAAAAACACATCATTAGCAATTTGAAAAATTAATACATAAAACACTCTTACTTACCCCATATCGCCATGAAGATGGCGAAAAACACAGTCCCCCCATTGTCAAAGAGATGAGTCACCTAGAGATATATAAATACATACAAATATTTGACCGTCATAATCATTTCCATGTTATAAATGTTCATATATTTTATATTTTCAAATATTTTATATTTTCAAATAGGATATATTTTCAAATAGGAGATCTACAAGCTCAAAATACGTTGCATCGCAGTCCGCAGACAAATGCATATCATTTTGGAGGTCCTTGACATGAAAAAAGTGACAGTGAAGTGACAATTTAAGGACTTTTAAGACCTTTGTAATACAAAAAAAAAAAAAAAGACCAGTACGGACTGCATCAACATTTATCAACAAACTATACTATAAAAACTGGTCAAACATTGACCATGCAGATGACTGCTATTTTCACAATATGTGTCTGTGGAACCGATTCAAACACATTTCAACTCCTACAATTCCAAGTGCTCATCAAGGTGGGGGGAACCCAGTTCAAATTATGATTATTTTGGGTGGTCACTGCCTGAAAAGATTGAGAACCACCGTACTATGACCCCGAGTATGAGTTATAACTCGGCTCTCTGTGTGGAGCTAGAATAGGTTCAGGCATATCATCCGTCCCTCTGTCAATGACATTTCTCCCCGGAGACAAAATACAGTAACCTTGAACCTTGGAACAAAAGCATAGTGAGACACTGATATATTACAAGCATTATAGTTATGAACCTTCACACTGACCTTAGCGAACACACAGCTGTCACTCAGTCTCCAGGGACTGCAGTCTTCACACATGGGACACATGATGGTGGTGTTGGCCTCACAGATCTCTTTACTAGAGGGACAAACGGCATGTTGGCAGTGGTGGAAAAAGTACTCAAATGTTTTACTTAAGTAAAAGTATCAATACTGCAATGTAGAAGTACTCCGTTACAAGTGAAAGTCCGGAATTCAAAATTTACTTGAGTAAAAGTACAAAAGTATTGGTATTAACACATTGATTGCCTAGATCGAGTCAACTCGTTTTTAGAATCCATCGCTTGATTGCCTAGATCGAGTTAACTCGTTTTTACATTTTTGGGGGAAAATTCCACAAGGGGCGACCTAACACAGCTTTGGAATGATCGATCGTCTCTCAGAGAAGAACAATGTGGATGTGACGTCATTCCAAAAAACGTCACTTCCATCCGCCCCAATGATGGGATTTTCAGAAAAACGGCTGTAACTCAGTTTCTTTTTTTTCCATTGAAAACCACCCGTTTTCAGCGGACCAAAGCTCCAAAATGGCGGATCACGGTTGGAAACTTGTTGTTCCCATGGATACACAGATCCTTCCGTCTACTCACAGGAAACTTTTTCCGTGTGTTTTTTTTACACAATGTCGGTTCCACGGCGTTTCAAATATCATCGGATTGAGGTAATTATACGCCGGCACGGGGATAGAAAACTATGTTTAATATCTTGGCAGTCAATGTGTTAAAATGTACTTAAAGTACAAAAAAATAAAAGTACTAAACGTTTGAAAATAGCAGATCTACAAGCTCACAACGCGTCGCGATGCGACACGTTGTGAGCTTGTATATCGGCTATTTTAAAATAGCCTATGGTATAAAACAGGGCTAAAGTGGTTAATGTATGTTTTATAATAAAATAATTTATATTTGCAAACTAGTAACTAACATTTTCAAATAAGTGTAGTGGAGTAAAAGTACAATATTTGGCTCTGAGATGTAGTGGAGTAGAAGTAAAAGTCCTGAAAATTGAAAATACTCCAGTAAAGTAAAAGTACCTCAAAATTGTACTTAAGTACAGTACTTGAGTAAATGTACTTAGTTACTTTACACCACTGCATGTTGGCAGCCATGAAGAACATGTTAGCAGCCATGAAGAACATGTTAGCAACCATGAAGAACATGTTAGCAACCATGAAGAACATGTTAGCAACCATGAAGAACATGTTAGCAGCCATGAAGAACATGTTAGCAGCCATGAAGAACATGTTAGCAACCATGAAGAACATGTTAGCAGCCATGAAGAACATGTTAGCAGCCATGAAGGTTAGCAGCCATGAAGAACATGTTAGCAGCCATGAAGAAGCAGCAGTGTTGATTTTGTCGACTAAAACTATGATGAAAAATGTTTGTCGTCGTTGACTACCTTTTTTCACTGACGAAAACTAAATAAAAACTAAATAAAAACTAAGCTACGATGACTAAAACTAAGACTAAATATATTGACAATTTCGTCAACAGATAAAAACTAGATGAAGACAAGTGATTTTATGTTTGGTTGCGCTCGGGTGTTGCGATCTGAAAATAGCCGATCTACAAGCTCACAAGGCGTCGCAGCGCGACGCGTTGTGAGCTTGTAGACCTTGTAGACCTTGTAGACCTTGTAGACCTTGTAGAGCTTGTTGACCCCAGAGTGGGGGGTGGGGAATTAATACTATTGGTTGTGTAGCTTGTCAATCAAAATCATCACAAGGTAGCCTACAGCATACCCTACTTTATCATCAATTTTTAAATAAATAGGACCATAATTTACCAAAACACATATCACTAGTGACTGGAAGCATATAGTATTCATGACAATGTTTATTAAGGTAATAAATCAAGTGTAAAGTTTGGCAAAATCCCATCCGCTTGAATAGAGCCTAACTGCTTCTGACAGCAGCAGGGGTGAAACAGCGAGACTACAGGCTATTCATATTTATGAACTGTGACTTCCTATATAGCCTCAATTTACAAGCCGGATGCTAGCCCCTTGGTTTTGACACGTTCTACGTACACAGAACGCACTGGGAAGTGTAATGTCAAATGTCCACTTTCTCTCAACAGAATAACACTTTGAGACACTATAACATTATGAGAGAAAACAACAAGGCACTCCTTTCGTTCGATTATTTCTCCCCTCCAATAATACCAAATGGTATTGTATAAGAGGTACAACTTGTAAGGACTGTGTATTCGTAGAATGAGCAACACAGCTAACGGGTGGGTAGAGCCCCCCCCCCCCCAAAATGTGCCAAAATCCCCCATAGTTGCCCTATAGAGCGTCGCAGTTCCCGCCCACTTCCTGTTTTTTTTGGTGCCGGAAGAAAAAATTCAATGCATTTTTCCATTGACATTTCCAAAAATATTTATATCTATTAATTTAAGCCTCGAATCAAGCCATCACGACATGACATGAATCATGACCATAAACGTTTGATTCTGTGATTTTTTTTTTGTTGAAAACGGCAAAACAAAGGGTATTTATTAAATATAGTATATCATATAATTAAATATAAAATATATAAAATCACAGAAAAAAACGTTTTATGGTCATGATTCATGTCATCTCGTGATGGCTTGATTCGAGGCTTAAATTAATAGATATAAATATTTTTGGAAATGTCAATGGAAAAATGCATTGAATTTTTCTTCCGGCACCAAAAAAAACAGGAAGTGGGCGGGAACTGCGACGCTCTATTGCACAGGCCTGATCCTGAAGGGACAAACCTGGCACGACCATCCGAGGTTCAAATCATGTCGGCAGTTGCCTTATATATTAATAAAGGCTTACAAGGCCTACAGATCCCAGAACATAAGAATGTGTATTCACTGACCTGACTTGACTGGAGTCCATGGTGAACAGACCGTAGAGGAAGACAAAGAGGCCGACGAACGCAGCAGGGATCAACATCCCCGTGTACCAACCCAGCCAGGCGAAATACAGCCCGATCTTCTCCCCAAAGTAACGTCTGAAATGATACAAAACACATTAACGTGTACCAACCCAGCCTCGCAAAACACAGGCCGATCTTCTCCCCAAAGTAACGTCTGAAACAAGACAACATGTTTCATTTGATATATTAATTGGATGTCATGGTTAAAAGAAAAAAACACATGTTACATGCTTCTCACGTAAACGTCAAGGATAAAAACACCATAAAGTCAGTGACTTATTTCCATCGTAGTCCTTGGTCTGAGACAAACAAAACATAACATCATAAAACAGGCAAAAACAAAGCCTATCAACACATTAACGTGTACCAACACAGCCACGCCAAATACAGCCCCATCTTCTCCACAAAGTAAAGAGACAAGAGCATTAAAGGAGTAGTGCACCCAAAAAATGACTTATTTTCTATCAATTGCACACCCCATGAAGCCTTGAATCCATGGATTTATTCGTGTTTTTGTCGCATTCCTAAGCTAATAATTTGATTCCTGTCTCCTACCGGCTAATGTATCCGGTAGGAGACACAAAGTAGATTATTTGTGTCTCCTACCGGAAATACACCCGGGCATCAAATTATTGGCTTAGGAATTCGCATTCCTCAAAAACCAAAATAAATCCATGTATTCAAGGCTTCATGGGGTGTGCAATTGATAGAAAATAAATCATTTTTTGGGTGAACTCCTCCTTTAAGTCGATTCTTAATTATAACCGTAATTGTAACACGCTGAAGATCTCCATGATACAATGAATCAATAATGCACAAGACTGGTATGTGGGTGTGTTAATAAGCTTTGGAACACACGGTTCCTGAGTCATGAGGCCCCATAAGGGCAGGAGCCTACAGTCTCTGCCGTTTCTGTAGCGTGAGGCGGCATTATGTACAAGTACACCCTCTGGACATGACTCATCATGCACAGTGTTTCTCAAAGTGGTTGCCAGGGGTCCAGGGGTGACGCTTAACTCATTCAGTGCCAATGGCGTGTAACACGTAATTGTTTCCACTGTTCACCAACCTATGAGTGATCCTATGACTTCTGGAGAAGAGTATACACGGAAATAATGTGATCACAACAAACCCAGCCACGTCCGATCTAATGTTAAAGGATTTAGAAGGAAAAAAAATCTCTGCTTTCTTGTTTTTTTCTGCGTTTTGTTGAGAACAAGCTATATTCAACAGCCAATAACTAAAGAACGGAGGGTTGCGGTGACACGCTTTCTTTCCCTGATGGAAGCAGAGACACTGCTCCGTCTTTGTTGTGTCTCGGTGTGTCGAACGCCCTGGAGCAAAATATTCTGTGGCTCTTGAAAGTTGTACAAAAGCTCAAAAACGCTGGCACTGGTTGACTTAATTAATTAATCAAGGCACTCAATGAGTTAAGGTATTACGCACGGAGGCCGTTGTTTTTGTTGCTATTTATTCGGCCCAAAAATACATTTGTTTGAACTGTTTGTTTGTGTCATTTCTGGATCGTTTATGTGTCACGCCCCCGGTGTGGGGCTGTAACGAGGCCACATGTCACATTCAGGTGAAATATGACCGCTATACTGCTGCTCTGTGCGTAACTACAGTCCCAGGTGTTCAGAACGTGTTCATACTGTACCTGCTTCCTGTTCAGTTTCACATTGCAGAGGGCAATTATTTCAACTTGAAACGCTGCATTCAAGTTCATGAGAGTTTTGGGAAAGGCATGTATATGTCACAGGGAAAATGGCATTCCAGGGAAATTGACAGGGGAGCGCTTGTTTTATAGGCACGGGGTGGTGCTGCGAGGCGGGGCTTTGATGCGAGGACGACGACCACAACAACAACATACTAACCAGGAAGCTACGCTAGGGAAACGCTGAAAATAAAATGGATAATATGAGAGAAATACTCAAGTAAAGTACGAATACCTCAAAATTGTACTTGAGTAAATCTACTTTGTTACTTGCACCACTAGTACAAGCCTCAGTGGCGCACTTCGATAATCATTGGACTCCCCACCCACTACCACTGGGAGCCGGGGTTTGACTCCAGCTTGGGACATTACTTTTTCAAACAACCGCGGACTACTTTTTTTTCGCTGATAAAGTATAGTTTTGGACCATGACGGAAGCGCTCCGACTTAGCAGACCTTGAGGCAGAGGAGTCGCGCCCGAGCGCCTCCAGGCGCGAGTGCCCGCGACGACCTGCCGATGGTCTGCTAGTCGACTTAAGCGCCGTCCGAGTTATGTACCGATAGGCACAGAATCGTAAATGATGTTGTGTGGGGACTGCGTTTGCCCCAAGTGCCACTCACTGCACTAACATAGCCCGCCAGGCCCGCCCCCTGGAGAGTGTGTGTGTGTGTGTGTGTGTGTGTGTGTATGTGTGTACACGCGCGCGTGTGCGCATGCGTGTGTGCGTGCTGGTTTGTGCATGCGTGCGTGTGTGGTGTGGGGCTCATGTCTGGCTTGCATTGCCCTCTAGCGTTGATTCTACAGAATTGCATGAGGGGCATGAAAACAAGCGTACCCCTTTCAATTTCCCTGGAATGCCATTTTCCCTGTAACATATACATACAGACATACATAGATACATACCTGATGAGGTCTAGAGGTTGGTATTTGTACCACATGCCCCAGCGCGCCCAGCGCTCATACAGCAGGTGTCTCTGGTTCTGGGCACCGTGGGTCTTTATGGGATGTCTGCTCTTATAACCACCCTGACAAAACAACCACACCAACATTATTATTGTCTCCGCCAGGCCGAAAGGCATGGCGAGAGAGTATGTTTTGCACCCTGTCGGTCCGTCCGTCCATCCGTCCGTGAGCAGCTAATCTCCGGCACCGTTGGCGTGATCGCAGCAAAACTGTGCACACACACTCCCTAGATGCCAATCAGAACCTCTGCTACAAATCTTTCACATGGGCCTGTTATAGCGCCACCAGGAGGTCGCTTTTTGGAAAACAGTACTCCTACACAGTACTCCTACATATTTTGTCCAAATGTCACGCAAATCGGTACACAGTAGGCTATCTGTATAGTCATTAAACGAAACGGATCTTTCAGATTTTTCATATTCCATCCTGATTGGCTAATAATGGCTTCCAAAGTTTGAAGGACTGCTCCGTTTTGAACGAAATGCCATGAACACAGCGTGAAATTTCCGTGAAATTTTGCACGCACATTCCCACTAGGCTGAGGAAGAAATGACACTTAAGATTTTTCTAATCAGCCTCATGGTGGCGCTATAACAGGCCGATTTGTGTTTTTACCTACAACTGCACTGATCTGTGTAACACTTTGTATGTGCACTCCCTAGAGACCAAGGAAAAAACCTTTGACACTGCGCCTTATTACTATTATTATTGTTACTGTATAACAGGTGTAAGGTAAACCCTAGTGGAAACTTGCATTGCAATATCAGTATCAGTATCTGAATCATATCAGTCGATTTGACCATGCAATCGGATATTAGCGAAAATTCCAATATCTTGCAGAAACCAGAAACCAAATATTTGATGTAGGTAATAACCAAGCCCCCAGAACTACGGTAGAACAGTGAAGCGGCCAAGCCTGGTGGTCAAATCTGAGAATGCACTTAAATGCTACTGCACGTAGGTTCACTTGAGATCTCTTTTTCAAGCCAAAATGGCAGCTGTTCAATTTTTAAGTGGTTAAACACAACCAGGAATCTCATGACTGGAATGTGTTGTTCGCAGTGCGTTCATATCAGACATTCTGTAGAATAATGAAATATCCATCACTTTCCCTACAGGACAGTGGAACGACATCTGCAGAGAAGAAAGACCATTCATGCCTGGCCTTGCAGGATAGAAAGAAAATGAGAGAATCCTCTGTTCACTCCGACAACAATCTGCTCTTCGAATCCAAGAACAAACAAAGAGGAAGGTGGAATGCAGGACGAGGTTGAATACACAACGCATCTTGTGGCCTTCATTTTCTTTACTGCCAACAAAAATCTTCCGTTGCTTATAGAAACTCATGCATTCTCATCAGTGGCAGAGTGAGCGGTGTATTATGATAGCTTCTCCCACGCAGCCCTTTCTCTGTGCAATGCTCAAATGCTATTACCAAGGCATTGGATGGACTCTATTTACTCACAGATGCACACCAAGGTCAGATTGTTTGGTGAGCACTATTCGTGCATTGTTTCATACCCTTCGGGGGCTAGGTGTCTAGGTACTGCCATACAAAGCAAAACAATGTGAGAGGATTAAGAAAAAACATTGTGTTTGAAAGTTGAATAACTGCAGGCTTACTTTTCTGTCAGCGACAACATCCTTGGTG
>NC_137610.1:51585318-51609033 GCF_963280865.1 Gymnoscopelus braueri | reverse complement strand
AATCAATTATCATCACCGGAAGGAACTACAAAACACTCCTAATTATCATATTTAAAAGAGTCTACAGCTGATACAACTACACCTCATTATCCTCCTTTAAACATACTTAATTATTAAGACTTAATTATAAGGCCTGTAATTGCTCCCTCTCTCGCGAAACATTAGGAGTACTTAATTATCCCTGTCTGTGCCAAATATGCTGGCGCTTGGTTTCTATTTGCAAACATGTTTAAAATTACAACCGTTTCAAAAAACACATCATTAGCAATTTGAAAAATTAATACATAAAACACTCTTACTTACCCCATATCGCCATGAAGATGGCGAAAAACACAGTCCCCCCATTGTCAAAGAGATGAGTCACCTAGAGATATATAAATACATACAAATATTTGACCGTCATAATCATTTCCATGTTATAAATGTTCATATATTTTATATTTTCAAATATTTTATATTTTCAAATAGGATATATTTTCAAATAGGAGATCTACAAGCTCAAAATACGTTGCATCGCAGTCCGCAGACAAATGCATATCATTTTGGAGGTCCTTGACATGAAAAAAGTGACAGTGAAGTGACAATTTAAGGACTTTTAAGACCTTTGTAATACAAAAAAAAAAAAAAAGACCAGTACGGACTGCATCAACATTTATCAACAAACTATACTATAAAAACTGGTCAAACATTGACCATGCAGATGACTGCTATTTTCACAATATGTGTCTGTGGAACCGATTCAAACACATTTCAACTCCTACAATTCCAAGTGCTCATCAAGGTGGGGGGAACCCAGTTCAAATTATGATTATTTTGGGTGGTCACTGCCTGAAAAGATTGAGAACCACCGTACTATGACCCCGAGTATGAGTTATAACTCGGCTCTCTGTGTGGAGCTAGAATAGGTTCAGGCATATCATCCGTCCCTCTGTCAATGACATTTCTCCCCGGAGACAAAATACAGTAACCTTGAACCTTGGAACAAAAGCATAGTGAGACACTGATATATTACAAGCATTATAGTTATGAACCTTCACACTGACCTTAGCGAACACACAGCTGTCACTCAGTCTCCAGGGACTGCAGTCTTCACACATGGGACACATGATGGTGGTGTTGGCCTCACAGATCTCTTTACTAGAGGGACAAACGGCATGTTGGCAGTGGTGGAAAAAGTACTCAAATGTTTTACTTAAGTAAAAGTATCAATACTGCAATGTAGAAGTACTCCGTTACAAGTGAAAGTCCGGAATTCAAAATTTACTTGAGTAAAAGTACAAAAGTATTGGTATTAACACATTGATTGCCTAGATCGAGTCAACTCGTTTTTAGAATCCATCGCTTGATTGCCTAGATCGAGTTAACTCGTTTTTACATTTTTGGGGGAAAATTCCACAAGGGGCGACCTAACACAGCTTTGGAATGATCGATCGTCTCTCAGAGAAGAACAATGTGGATGTGACGTCATTCCAAAAAACGTCACTTCCATCCGCCCCAATGATGGGATTTTCAGAAAAACGGCTGTAACTCAGTTTCTTTTTTTTCCATTGAAAACCACCCGTTTTCAGCGGACCAAAGCTCCAAAATGGCGGATCACGGTTGGAAACTTGTTGTTCCCATGGATACACAGATCCTTCCGTCTACTCACAGGAAACTTTTTCCGTGTGTTTTTTTTACACAATGTCGGTTCCACGGCGTTTCAAATATCATCGGATTGAGGTAATTATACGCCGGCACGGGGATAGAAAACTATGTTTAATATCTTGGCAGTCAATGTGTTAAAATGTACTTAAAGTACAAAAAAATAAAAGTACTAAACGTTTGAAAATAGCAGATCTACAAGCTCACAACGCGTCGCGATGCGACACGTTGTGAGCTTGTATATCGGCTATTTTAAAATAGCCTATGGTATAAAACAGGGCTAAAGTGGTTAATGTATGTTTTATAATAAAATAATTTATATTTGCAAACTAGTAACTAACATTTTCAAATAAGTGTAGTGGAGTAAAAGTACAATATTTGGCTCTGAGATGTAGTGGAGTAGAAGTAAAAGTCCTGAAAATTGAAAATACTCCAGTAAAGTAAAAGTACCTCAAAATTGTACTTAAGTACAGTACTTGAGTAAATGTACTTAGTTACTTTACACCACTGCATGTTGGCAGCCATGAAGAACATGTTAGCAGCCATGAAGAACATGTTAGCAACCATGAAGAACATGTTAGCAACCATGAAGAACATGTTAGCAACCATGAAGAACATGTTAGCAGCCATGAAGAACATGTTAGCAGCCATGAAGAACATGTTAGCAACCATGAAGAACATGTTAGCAGCCATGAAGAACATGTTAGCAGCCATGAAGGTTAGCAGCCATGAAGAACATGTTAGCAGCCATGAAGAAGCAGCAGTGTTGATTTTGTCGACTAAAACTATGATGAAAAATGTTTGTCGTCGTTGACTACCTTTTTTCACTGACGAAAACTAAATAAAAACTAAATAAAAACTAAGCTACGATGACTAAAACTAAGACTAAATATATTGACAATTTCGTCAACAGATAAAAACTAGATGAAGACAAGTGATTTTATGTTTGGTTGCGCTCGGGTGTTGCGATCTGAAAATAGCCGATCTACAAGCTCACAAGGCGTCGCAGCGCGACGCGTTGTGAGCTTGTAGACCTTGTAGACCTTGTAGACCTTGTAGACCTTGTAGAGCTTGTTGACCCCAGAGTGGGGGGTGGGGAATTAATACTATTGGTTGTGTAGCTTGTCAATCAAAATCATCACAAGGTAGCCTACAGCATACCCTACTTTATCATCAATTTTTAAATAAATAGGACCATAATTTACCAAAACACATATCACTAGTGACTGGAAGCATATAGTATTCATGACAATGTTTATTAAGGTAATAAATCAAGTGTAAAGTTTGGCAAAATCCCATCCGCTTGAATAGAGCCTAACTGCTTCTGACAGCAGCAGGGGTGAAACAGCGAGACTACAGGCTATTCATATTTATGAACTGTGACTTCCTATATAGCCTCAATTTACAAGCCGGATGCTAGCCCCTTGGTTTTGACACGTTCTACGTACACAGAACGCACTGGGAAGTGTAATGTCAAATGTCCACTTTCTCTCAACAGAATAACACTTTGAGACACTATAACATTATGAGAGAAAACAACAAGGCACTCCTTTCGTTCGATTATTTCTCCCCTCCAATAATACCAAATGGTATTGTATAAGAGGTACAACTTGTAAGGACTGTGTATTCGTAGAATGAGCAACACAGCTAACGGGTGGGTAGAGCCCCCCCCCCCCCAAAATGTGCCAAAATCCCCCATAGTTGCCCTATAGAGCGTCGCAGTTCCCGCCCACTTCCTGTTTTTTTTGGTGCCGGAAGAAAAAATTCAATGCATTTTTCCATTGACATTTCCAAAAATATTTATATCTATTAATTTAAGCCTCGAATCAAGCCATCACGACATGACATGAATCATGACCATAAACGTTTGATTCTGTGATTTTTTTTTTGTTGAAAACGGCAAAACAAAGGGTATTTATTAAATATAGTATATCATATAATTAAATATAAAATATATAAAATCACAGAAAAAAACGTTTTATGGTCATGATTCATGTCATCTCGTGATGGCTTGATTCGAGGCTTAAATTAATAGATATAAATATTTTTGGAAATGTCAATGGAAAAATGCATTGAATTTTTCTTCCGGCACCAAAAAAAACAGGAAGTGGGCGGGAACTGCGACGCTCTATTGCACAGGCCTGATCCTGAAGGGACAAACCTGGCACGACCATCCGAGGTTCAAATCATGTCGGCAGTTGCCTTATATATTAATAAAGGCTTACAAGGCCTACAGATCCCAGAACATAAGAATGTGTATTCACTGACCTGACTTGACTGGAGTCCATGGTGAACAGACCGTAGAGGAAGACAAAGAGGCCGACGAACGCAGCAGGGATCAACATCCCCGTGTACCAACCCAGCCAGGCGAAATACAGCCCGATCTTCTCCCCAAAGTAACGTCTGAAATGATACAAAACACATTAACGTGTACCAACCCAGCCTCGCAAAACACAGGCCGATCTTCTCCCCAAAGTAACGTCTGAAACAAGACAACATGTTTCATTTGATATATTAATTGGATGTCATGGTTAAAAGAAAAAAACACATGTTACATGCTTCTCACGTAAACGTCAAGGATAAAAACACCATAAAGTCAGTGACTTATTTCCATCGTAGTCCTTGGTCTGAGACAAACAAAACATAACATCATAAAACAGGCAAAAACAAAGCCTATCAACACATTAACGTGTACCAACACAGCCACGCCAAATACAGCCCCATCTTCTCCACAAAGTAAAGAGACAAGAGCATTAAAGGAGTAGTGCACCCAAAAAATGACTTATTTTCTATCAATTGCACACCCCATGAAGCCTTGAATCCATGGATTTATTCGTGTTTTTGTCGCATTCCTAAGCTAATAATTTGATTCCTGTCTCCTACCGGCTAATGTATCCGGTAGGAGACACAAAGTAGATTATTTGTGTCTCCTACCGGAAATACACCCGGGCATCAAATTATTGGCTTAGGAATTCGCATTCCTCAAAAACCAAAATAAATCCATGTATTCAAGGCTTCATGGGGTGTGCAATTGATAGAAAATAAATCATTTTTTGGGTGAACTCCTCCTTTAAGTCGATTCTTAATTATAACCGTAATTGTAACACGCTGAAGATCTCCATGATACAATGAATCAATAATGCACAAGACTGGTATGTGGGTGTTGTTAATAAGCTTTGGGAACACACGGTTCCTGAGTCATGAGGCCCCATAAGGGCAGGAGCCTACAGTCTCTGCCGTTTCTGTAGCGTGAGGCGGCATTATGTACAAGTACACCCTCTGGACATGACTCATCATGCACAGTGTTTCTCAAAGTGGTTGCCAGGGGTCCAGGGGTGACGCTTAACTCATTCAGTGCCAATGGCGTGTAACACGTAAATTGTTTCCACTGTTCACCAACCTATGAGTGATCCTATGACTTCTGGAGAAGAGTATACACGGAAATAATGTGATCACAACAAACCCAGCCACGTCCGATCTAATGTTAAAGGATTTAGAAGGAAAAAAAATCTCTGCTTTCTTGTTTTTTTCTGCGTTTTTGTTGAGAACAAGCTATATTCAACAGCCAATAACTAAAGAACGGAGGGTTGCGGTGACACGCTTTCTTTCCCTGATGGAAGCAGAGACACTGCTCCGTCTTTGTTGTGTCTCGGTGTGTCGAACGCCCTGGAGCAAAATATTCTGTGGCTCTTGAAAGGTTGGTACAAAAGCTCAAAAACGCTGGCACTGGTTGACTTAATTAATTAATCAAGGCACTCAATGAGTTAAGGTATTACGCACCGGAGGCCGTTGTTTTTGTTGCTATTTATTCGGCCCAAAAATACATTTGTTTGAACTGTTTGTTTGTGTCATTTCTGGATCGTTTATGTGTCACGCCCCCGGTGTGGGGCTGTAACGAGGCCACATGTCACATTCAGGTGAAATATGACCGCTATACTGCTGCTCTGTGCGTAACTACAGTCCCAGGTGTTCAGAACGTGTTCATACTGTACCTGCTTCCTGTTCAGTTTCACATTGCAGAGGGCAATTATTTCAACTTGAAACGCTGCATTCAAGTTCATGAGAGTTTTGGGAAAGGCATGTATATGTCACAGGGAAAATGGCATTCCAGGGAAATTGACAGGGGAGCGCTTGTTTTATAGGCACGGGGTGGTGCTGCGAGGCGGGGCTTTGATGCGAGGACGACGACCACAACAACAACATACTAACCAGGAAGCTACGCTAGGGAAACGCTGAAAATAAAATGGATAATATGAGAGAAATACTCAAGTAAAGTACGAATACCTCAAAATTGTACTTGAGTAAATCTACTTTGTTACTTGCACCACTAGTACAAGCCTCAGTGGCGCACTTCGATAATCATTGGACTCCCCACCCACTACCACTGGGAGCCGGGGTTTGACTCCAGCTTGGGACATTACTTTTTCAAACAACCGCGGACTACTTTTTTTTCGCTGATAAAGTATAGTTTTGGACCATGACGGAAGGCGCTCCGACTTAGCAGACCTTGAGGCAGAGGAGTCGCGCCCGAGCGCCTCCAGGCGCGAGTGCCCGCGACGACCTGCCGATGGTCTGCTAGTCGACTTAAGCGCCGTCCGAGTTATGTACCGATAGGCACAGAATCGTAAATGATGTTGTGTGGGGACTGCGTTTGCCCCAAGTGCCACTCACTGCACTAACATAGCCCGCCAGGCCCGCCCCCTGGAGAGTGTGTGTGTGTGTGTGTGTGTGTGTGTGTATGTGTGTACACGCGCGCGTGTGCGCATGCGTGTGTGCGTGCTGGTTTGTGCATGCGTGCGTGTGTGGTGTGGGGCTCATGTCTGGCTTGCATTGCCCTCTAGCGTTGATTCTACAGAATTGCATGAGGGGCATGAAAACAAGCGTACCCCTTTCAATTTCCCTGGAATGCCATTTTCCCTGTAACATATACATACAGACATACATAGATACATACCTGATGAGGTCTAGAGGTTGGTATTTGTACCACATGCCCCAGCGCGCCCAGCGCTCATACAGCAGGTGTCTCTGGTTCTGGGCACCGTGGGTCTTTATGGGATGTCTGCTCTTATAACCACCCTGACAAAACAACCACACCAACATTATTATTGTCTCCGCCAGGCCGAAAGGCATGGCGAGAGAGTATGTTTTGCACCCTGTCGGTCCGTCCGTCCATCCGTCCGTGAGCAGCTAATCTCCGGCACCGTTGGCGTGATCGCAGCAAAACTGTGCACACACACTCCCTAGATGCCAATTCAGAACCTCTGCTACAAATCTTTCACATGGGCCTGTTATAGCGCCACCAGGAGGTCGCTTTTTGGAAAACAGTACTCCTACACAGTACTCCTACATATTTTGTCCAAATGTCACGCAAATCGGTACACAGTAGGCTATCTGTATAGTCATTAAACGAAACGGATCTTTCAGATTTTTCATATTCCATCCTGATTGGCTAATAATGGCTTCCAAAGTTTGAAGGACTGCTCCGTTTTGAACGAAATGCCATGAACACAGCGTGAAATTTCCGTGAAATTTTGCACGCACATTCCCACTAGGCTGAGGAAGAAATGACACTTAAGATTTTTCTAATCAGCCTCATGGTGGCGCTATAACAGGCCGATTTGTGTTTTTACCTACAACTGCACTGATCTGTGTAACACTTTGTATGTGCACTCCCTAGAGACCAAGGAAAAAACCTTTGACACTGCGCCTTATTACTATTATTATTGTTACTGTATAACAGGTGTAAGGTAAACCCTAGTGGAAACTTGCATTGCAATATCAGTATCAGTATCTGAATCATATCAGTCGATTTGACCATGCAATCGGATATTAGCGAAAATTCCAATATCTTGCAGAAACCAGAAACCAAATATTTGATGTAGGTAATAACCAAGCCCCCAGAACTACGGTAGAACAGTGAAGCGGCCAAGCCTGGTGGTCAAATCTGAGAATGCACTTAAATGCTACTGCACGTTCGTCTCCCGTTGTGTGCGCATGCTCACGACGCGTCACGACCCATGGATCCATTCCATTGGTTCATATTGGTTCCATATTGGTTCCTATTCTTACTTACGGGTGCTTCAAAACGCCACTGAGCACTTTAATAGAAATGAATAGCTGGGGGCGGGGCAATCCGCCCTCTAGATATATTATAACTCTATGGTAATAACCCCATCTTTTCACACAGGCATTTTTGGCACAACTCCCCCTACAGTAACTGTACTGGGGACAGTACATAAGTCCGACATTCCATTACTCCTACAACGTGGCTTTGCGTGCGGTTAGGGATAGGGTTAGTAATGGGGCGAGCCGGACCAACTCGCCATCGGAATAAAGCGCCGTCGGAACAATGACACTGTACTGTCACAGACATCTCCACAAGCATCTGCCTCCTTATTAGCTCGTAGACTAATCCTTTATAACTAGAAGTCCGGTAAGGCAACCTCTTTTTTTGCAATGGCTATAAAATAAGTTCTGTATTTCTTGCCTCAGGAAAAACATTTTGATTTACAGTGTGTAAGGCCTGCAAAAAACGTTGTCTTTACTTGGGGTCCCTTTCTAGACTTTGTTGAAGGATTTTCCCCGTTATTGTCTGCAGGGCCGGCCGCTGTTATAAGCAATATAAGCGGTCGCTTAGGGCCACAACCACTAGGGGGGGCCACAATTTTTTTCTACTTTCATATTGTAATTATGTCATGTATCTCCTATCCAACAACTAGGGTTATTATTTTAATATTCAATAAAAAAATGTCTCATGATTTTATAATGGGGGTGTTTGGGGGGGGGCACCAAAAAAAATCTTGCTTGGGCCACGAAAACCCTAGGGCCGGACCTGATTGTCTAGTGATACAAAATGCTGGATTAGGATGTATAGAAGTTTCTGCTGTATGGGGTTAAAATGAGATGTCTTTGTCTAAACGTGTGTTTTTGATTTGTTAAGTTTGGTCCTACTGGTTTTTGGGAGCCTACTGGCTCATCCATCACATCCAACATGTGTTGTAAGAGACCATTATTCTCACCTCATGTGGTGGGAAGGCAGCCTCATACGTCCCGTTGCCCAGTAAACGGTTAATACCTACGAGAAGAACAGAAGTACATCAACATGTGTTGTAAAGTACAGTACATACAGTACATACAGTAAATACTGAAACTAACAGGTAGACCAGAGCTTCTCAACAGGCGGGTCGGGGACCCAAAGGTGGGCCAGACTAAATTCTGTCACGGCCTGCCACAACTATGGTGGAGCATTAAGTGTGTCAAACAGATCCGGGTTCCTAGACCACCCACTACCCACGTTTTGACTGAAATGTTTTAATAAATAAATAAACAAATAAATAAAAAAGGAAAAAAATAGCTAAATCTTTAAATCAATTTGAAAGGCTTATATTTGATTAAAGTTGCTATTGCACAGGATTGAACAAGAAGCAACCAAATATATACATTTATTTTTACATTTGAATTTAAATTGAGTATATATTTTCAAATTGATATTTGAAAAGAACCTTTAACGTTAAATACAATGAACAACCAAACAAGTAGATATAAAATACAGACATTAAGTGAACTTTATTTAATTTAATCACTTAAACCCTATTGAAAAAAATAATCAATGTCCAAACACTCACAATGCGCCGCATCACGATGAGTTTATAGATGAAGTGAGATTAGATTAAATTAGATTAGGTGAGATTAGGTGAGTAATCTAATTAGACTAATTGGATTAGGTGAGACTAGGTGAGTAATCTAATTAGACTAATTAGATTAGGTGACCTTATAGATTAACTAACATGTTATAAATAAATACAAAATCTGAACACATCAGCTGCATTCATTGCCGATACCAATGTCATCAAAAAATCTAATAATGGTCAAAATATCATCCAAGCTGATACATGGGTCAGTATTTATATATATAGCTCACAGTGTGAGACCAGTTGAGAAGCTCTGGTATGAGATCACTCCCAGTTCAAACCACTATCAACCAATAAGAGCAGAGGGGTGTGGTTACTATTAGAAATTATGATAATTATATAGATCACTGGTTCTCAAAGTGGGATCCGGGGACACCCAGGAGTCCTTGGCTTTGGCTATTCAAAAATAGCAGATATACAAGCTCATAGCAAGCTCATGCCGCGCTATGAGCTTGTAGATCTGCTATTTTTGGAAAATCGTGATTTTTTTGCTAATCTTTGAATATATATATATTTGAAAGCAAACATTTTTAACTCCATTTTTGCTTCTGGGGGTCCCTGGAACAACATATTTTGAGATGGGGGTCTGTGGCCAAATTCATATCATTTTGGGAGGTCCTTGACATGAAAAAGGTTTGAGAACCACTGATATATAGATGAACTAGTATTCATATACTGTAGCACATTTCATACAACTCAATGTAGTGTCTAAGAGCAGCGATGAAGGACAGCATGTCAACTCCACTCTCATTGTGAGGCTCAATCCAAAAGCAATGAATGGATGATAATAGAGTGGCAACAAGTTACAGTTTACATTTTGTACTTCCTGATTAAAACAAAATCATCCCTTAATCTTATCTTGCGTAAAACAAAATGTGCAATAATCATGAACCAGTATTTGCCACAGCGACTTATTTTCCGCAATAATCAAGAAATCCCATTGATTCTTGTCGAGAAAACCAGGAAGGTGCTACAGTAACGTTATGCATCCAACTACAGAAATGAGTCCTTTCTGTACCACTCTATTATTTGCTACGTATCACATGCTGTACTCATTCCAGTCATGACATGATTAGCCTGTTAATTGTTAGTTGTTAATGAATGAGGAGCTGCTGAGATGATGAGTTAGTGGTGAACATAGTATGAAGACAGTTAGTAGACAGCAGGACTTAGACACACAGATGAGATGACGCCTCCCTGCACTTCACTAGCTGTGGCGTTAGCCTGTAGCTAACACTGTAGCGTTAGCCTGCAGCTAACACTGTAGCGTTAGCCTGCAGCTAACACTGTAGCGTTAGCCTGCAGCTAACACTGTAGCGTTAGCCTGTAGCTGTCACCGTAGCGTTAGCATATAGCCTGTAGTACCCGGCTAACACTGTAGTGTTAGCCGGGTGCCATGGCATTAGTCTGAGGATCCTAGCCTTGATCAAGACTATCATATGTATTTTATCGAGTCTGACTTTTACTTTCGTATCTATGATCATCTTGAAGCCCGTACTTCTCCGTACATGTACATCATATAAAGTGCTGACCCCGTAGCCACGTATGTTAACTCAACTCGATATCTATAGATAATGGGTTTTAATCCCGTCTGTGTCGGATTTTGTCGGAAGTCCCCTGTATTGCTCAATGGGTGGTAGTGGCGGGGCGCATCAGGTGAAAGCCGATATTACACTCAATGTAAACAGGATGTAAACGAGAAAATAAAATGTTGCTCAGGCACAGACGGGATTGAAACACTTAACTATTCAAAAATAGGGATTAATACAGTGCACAAAGATTCCGAATGCCGAGTTAACATCCGTGGGCTACTGGTTAAGCACCTTATATTTTGCATTTGTACATTTTCGGAGAAATACAGACTTTATGGGCGGATGACCAGTGACAATTGGGGGGGGTAAAGGCCAAGACTATCATAGATAAGCAAATGTCAAAATCGATACAATATTTATGATAGTCTTGATCCAAGGCTACAGGTCCATTGTTCCTAAGTACCATTGGTGCAACACATTGGACTTTAACTAAGTCTAACCCTAACCTCAACCTCACAAAAAAGTAACCCTAACCTTAACCCTAATGTGCAGTAAGTGATTTTCTTTAGTTCAAAATAAGTGTTAAATAGTTCTATATTCTTTTAGAGTGTTTGTTCAGTAACAGGGGTCTCTCTGGCTCTTTAGCAAACCAAAAATGCATTGTACATACAAATTGTATCCAATCAGGGGTGAGAACTAATACAGGATAAAGGATAAACAAGTGAAACGGGAAGTTATGACACAAAGAAATGTTACAGTTTAAACTAAATTGAATCTGGAACACTATACAAATTTTAAGCTGATTAAAGGGTACTCTCTCCTGATGCAATTGGCAAGCCACCGGAACATTTATTTTCTGTTTATTAAAGAGCTGGAGAGATGGGGAGACAGACCCCTGCTACTCTCTCTAGCTCGTCCTCAGACGAGCCCTCCATCGTCGCTTCCAGTCATCCCTGTTCTCCATACATCTGGCCAGCTCGTTGGTATTTTGCGCTCCAGCATCTTACTTGAGTACGTCCACGTATGTTAATGTGGGACGTCCTCGTGACCGGTGCCCGTGTGATGGTTCCCACAGCACCAATTTCCTGGCTGGCAGCTCTAGAATGCCGGGGCGGCAGTGGCTCAGTGGCTCAGGGGTAGAACCGCGAGGTTCCCAGTTCGATCCCGGGCTCCCCCAGAGTTAGTGTCGAAGTGTCCTTGAGCAAGACACTGAACCCCTAATTGCTCCCGATGAGCAGGTTGGTGCCTTGCATGGTTTCATGGTTTTCTCCGTCATCGGTGTGTGAATGTGTATGTGTGAATGGGTGAATGTAATACACGTGGGATAAAAGCGCTACATAAATGCACCATTTACCATTTTGATGTCTTTGGCAGTGTCCTGCTAGTCTAATTTTCCTGGCTGCTATTTTCTCGCTCACCCTTGGTGTTCCCTCATACAGATTTGTGTTGGTAACATAACAGGTTCACTCTTGCTGATGTTAAGTACTGCAAGCAAACGTTCTGGTGTAGCACCCGTCTACAGATTTCTGCAGGGTTGGTTTCTGGGTCCAGCATTCGCTGCCATATAGGAGAACAGACTCTACCGTTGCATAGAAGAAGCTGAGTTTGATTTGTCTGGGTACTGAACAAACACTGTAAAACAATGATTACTGAATAACTGAATATAGAGCTTTAACATAATGTTTTAACCAAAGAATATCACTTACACTCCTTTAACTTCACAAAACACTATGCCTAACCCCTAATCTTAAAGAAATTATGTCTAACCCTAACCTAACCCCAACCTTAACCTCACAGTCACACAAAAAACAAAACTATGCCAAACTCGGGACGTCAGACTAATGGTCATCCCCCGCTAGCCATCAGCGCGCTACAGGACTGGAGTATCGACAGTCGTCAAATACAAGAACACTCGCCCCCAAAAATAAACTCACCCCGGGTCAAATCCGACGACCTCGGAAGGGCCGCCACAAGGTATTCCTACACGCAACCTCAGTAAAACTATGCCTGAACCGAAACTTAACCTCAGTAACACTATGCCTAAACTTAACCTTATTCCTAAACGTAACCTCAGTAAAACTATGCCTAAACCTAACCTTATTCTTTAACCTAACCTCAGTAAAACTATGCCTAAACCTAACCTTATTCCTAAACGTAACCTCAGTAAAACTATGCCTAAACCTAACCTTATTCCTAAACGTAACCTCAGTAAAACTATGCCTAAACCTAACCTTATTCCTAAACGTAACCTCAGTAAAACTATGCCTAAACCTAACCTTATTCCTAAACGTAACCTCAGTAAAACTATGCCTAAGCCTAACCTTATTCCTTAACCTAACCTCAGTAAAACTATGCCTAAACCTAACCTTATTCCTTAACCTAACCTCAGTAAAACTATGCCTAAACCTAACCTTATTCCTTAACCTAACCTCAGTAAAACTATGCCTAAACCTATCCTTATTCCTTAACCTAACCTCAGTAAAACTATGCCTAAACCTAACCTTATTCCTAAACGTAACCTCAGTAAAACTATGCCTAAACCTAACCTTATTCCTTAACCTAACCTCAGTAAAACTATGCCTAATCCTAAACTTATTCCTAAACGTAACCTCAGTAAAACTATGCTTAAACCTAACCTTATTCCTAAACCTACCCTCAGTAAAACTATGCCTAAACCTAACCTTATTCCTAAACGTAACCTCAGTAAAACAAATGCAAGAACACAAGAACTACTGGGGGCGAGCCGTCCGCGGAAAAAAATGTGGGCAAGTGTGTTTTGGGGCGAGAGTTCCGGTTACCCTGAAGGCTAATGGAAAACTGGACAAAGAGGTCGATAGACTAGATGGAGTCTAGAAGCCTCCCTCCCTGGCGTCACCACACAGACACATACGCACCTTCCCAGGAGCTCACAGACTGGGAGAGCAACAGCCGGTCGCGCCGACCATAATAATTAAGTAGCGACAGACAACAAAGTGGCGGAGCTGTTGAAAAATAATGGAGGACAAGTAACCAGCAGAACGACACACTCGCAACAAAGAGAAATGGTGTACATTAGTGTATCTGCGCCTGTGTGGGTGTATGTGTTCATGTGCGCATGTGTGTATGTGTGTGTGTTTCTGTGTGCGTGTGCGTGTGCGTGTGCGTGTGTGTGTGTGTGTGTGTATTGGGGGAGGGGTAGAGGATGACTGCCTGAATCATTCACACACAAAGGAGTGCAATAAATCAATAGGAATGATTATGGGAAATGTACATGATGACCCAATCATTCAGACTGAGAGAGCCTATTATGTATCAACTAAATAGTGTGAAAATGTAGTCCTATGATCAGATTAATGGTCACCGAGTTGAAGTGTTAAACACAGCTGTAGCACTGCTGCAGAGTGCTCTATATGAGTGACATTTTAGTTTGTATTATCATTCCAGACCCCTGAACAGTGTTTGTGCCAAGTATGATGTGTATTGGAGCATCGGTGCACCTGAACTACTGATTTAGAAGGCATTTGTAGAATCGGCCTCAGGTCTATACAATATACAGTATGGAATCACTCGTGGCCCCTCTTGTTACTATTCTCACGGCAGACCCCTGAACAGTGTTGGTGGCCAGTTTGATGCGGATCGGAGCAACGGTGCGCATGGGAAGTCCGGATGTTACTGTACGTCTGTGACGTCCACCGTTAAAGTTGTACAATGCAGAATCACAAATAACGATTTTTAGCAACCTCTGCTGGTCACTACCGTCACTGCATACAATTTCCCTAGTCCTCGATTACCCAGAATTCCATTCGTTTTCACCGGAAGCCGGAAGCGTTTCAAAAAGCGATCTTTTAATTGTTTTATACTATCTACGGATCGTTTCTCTTAGCCAGTGGAGCATTAGTTACCATGAGCTGTGCTTTCTTTTTCTGTTCTTTTTCGATCTTCCAATCCTACATTATCTTAAAATCAGCGTGAGGTTCCTTTTTGTTAATAGCGCGGTAGTTCCTGGCCAAACAGGAAACCGTTGCGGTAGTTCCTGAGGACGTCGGCCACGACGTCATGACGTTGGCCAGGAACGTCATTTTCCCGGGAAAGTCCCCCCCGTACACGTTCAATAGAAAATATATAAATAAAAGGCTTCCGGGGGTGAAATTCACGGAGTGGGTGTTGTGAAACTTTTGCCACTCGCAAAAGATATACAATTTAACTTTAGTTTTGTTGAAAACGTTACCTAGTATTACTTTAAGTACCCATAAGACAGTTTTAACACAGGAGGACAGTAGTGACTGGAGCCCGACTGATGCCACATTTTTGGGTCCGATGCCAATCCCCATCTTGGACGGCTGTCTGTCCGTCCGTCCGTCCGTCCGTCCGTCCGTCCGTCCGTCCGTCCGTCCGTCCGTCCGTCCGTCCGTCCGTCCGTCACTTCGGTCCCAAACAACATATCTCTAAAACGGTGTTCATTTTGTCGAGTAAAACTATGACGATAAATGTTTGTCAACTACCTTTTTTCACCGACGAAAACTAAACAAAAACTAGATAAAAAAACTAAGCTACAGTATGATAACTAAAACTAAATATATTGACAATTTCGTCAACAAATAAAAACTAGACTAAAATGTTAGTGGAGAAGACATCCAGTAGAAGTCATTTTATGCTTGGTTGTGCGCAGGTACCACACTCCAAAAATGGCAGATCTACAAGCTCACAACGCGTCGGAGCTTGTAGATCTGCTATTTTCGGCACAAGGCCAAGTATAAATCAGGCACTACAAGGCCCTTCAAAGTACATTTTAGTCGACTAAATCTACAGTTGATTAAGCCTATTAAAATGCATTTAATATTTAGTCAACTAAAAGTAAAACATTTCAGATGACCATAATGACTCAAACTAAATGAGACTTTATTCAAAAGACTATGACTAAAGCGACATCGAAAATTGCTGTCAAAAGTAAGCTCTAAGATGACTGCCATGGAATGTGCTCCCAGAAGATGACCCCTATTGATGTCAGTGACCCCATGACCTCTTCTCTAGCGCTGCCCTTATCGGAAATCAGGAAATCTTGTTACAGATCAGCCTAACACGCTGGATCGGGTGTCAGGGAGTCTATGCACCGATCCGATAGTGTGTAAATAGTTATCTCGTGATAATAGCTAATTTAAAACTACACGAGTGGTGCAGAGAGTGTAATATTAGTTTGCTAGCTAGCAAAATGTCATAAATTCTCTGTGTTCACGTTTTATATAGTTTAATCTGAGCCAGACCAGATACAGTGATGATAATCATATCTACACAAATCCATACAGGGTTAGTAGTATACTGTGAAGTTGTTCGCACGCACGCACGCACACGCACACACACACACACACACACACACACACACACACACACACACACACACACACACAAAAACTATAGAATACCAGGTCAACAAATTAACCTATATAGCATCTGTCTAAATAACATGCCATCTAAGTTACAATTGAACCTTTGCATAAGACAGTGTGGTCGTCAAGGCTAGGTGAAGTGCTATGGGCTGAGGTAGAGTCTGAAGAGGTGAGTCTTCAGATCATGGCGGACCATTGGGAGTGAGTCTGCGCAGTTCTAACTGTAATGGAGAGTTTGTTCCACAGTTTGGGAGCTATGCTTTTGGTGGCACATGATAGGAACGTGCTACTCTCCTCAACACAACAAACCAGTAGGTCTTTTTTTACGTAAACGTGGCTCCCAGTCATTCACCACCAGTTTGTGTCTCCAAAAGAAACAAGCATGTGACAAGTGTTCAAAGACAAATAACATCAGAACAGACACAAAACAAGACAAGACAGTATGTGTGTGTGTTAATCTTACATCTTGTTTATAATTAGAACTCATTCTCACCCGCGACGGCACATAGTGCCTCTCGTGGCTCAAGTCCACTTTAGACGGAGCACCTCTGTCGGTTTAACTCATTCAGTGCCATTGACGTCCAATTTTTCAAAAGCCCAGAATGCCATTGACGTCCAAACTGTGTTTTCAGTGTTTACCACTAGATGGCGCTCTTGCGCATCCTATGAGCCACCATTTCAGGCACCGAGGCAGAGCGATCTAGAGATCATGTGATCACAAGATGTTATGCTCCATCTGCTTCCTGGTTAGCGTCTGCAGAAAATCAGCTGTAACTTGAGTTGCTTTTTCCCCCCCTGCCTTTTTGGCCGGGACATGCTGTTTTCAATGTGAAAGTGAAAGGCAAGTCGTGGTGAAAATGTTTTTTTTTTGGGAGTGAGAGTATGCAGATAATTAACACTACACTGAATGAGGTGATGGAATGATGGATGAGAACAGAAATAAGGCGTAACATCTAATACACATACATTCACTATGGATGCTCAGTGGACAGTCCCCTACAAGAGGGTTGTCTTAAAATAATGTTTGTTTCATTATTGTGTAGAATTATGCTCTTACTTCTACTAATAACAATAACAGTATTCCTACCCATCTTGGACTTTCCGTCTTCATACTTGGTGCGTTGCAGCACATGGTGAACTATCCTGCTTCTGGTGGAGTTGGAGAAAAACGTCTCTCTGTTGTTGATGCTGAAGCTGTGGAGAAGAACCAACAGAACCTTCATTACTGTTAATGAAGCTGTGGAGAAGAACCAACAGAACCTTCATTACTGTTAATGAAGCTGTAGAGAAGAACCAACAGAACCTCCATTACTGTTAATGAAGCTGTAGAGAAGAACCAACAGAACCTCCATTACTGTTAATGAAGCTGTAGAGAAGAACCAACAGAACCTCCATTAATGTTAATGAAGCTGTAGAGAAGAACCAACAGAACCTCCATTAATGTTAATGAAGCTGTAGAGAAGAACCAACAGAACCTTCATTACTGTTAAAGACGCTGTAGA
The DNA here is from genome assembly GCF_963280865.1 of Gymnoscopelus braueri. Classification (NCBI taxonomy): domain Eukaryota; kingdom Metazoa; phylum Chordata; class Actinopteri; order Myctophiformes; family Myctophidae; genus Gymnoscopelus; species Gymnoscopelus braueri. Next base: position 51,591,304 of record NC_137610.1, on the reverse strand, counting down.
GAAGAACCAACAGAACCTTCATTACTGTTAAAGACGCTGTAGAGAAGGACCAACAGAACCTTCATTACTGTTAATGATCACTTAATATGATGCATCAATGAGCATGGTGATTAATACTTATAATAACTGGTGTGCATTCTAGTAACATAGTTTCCTTCAGAACAAAAGCCAGAGAAGTGAAGAGCAGAATGTGTATATTACTGGTACATGCAGACTAGGGGTGGGACGATATGGGTACCTCACGATACGATATATATCACGATATTAGGCCCACGATAACAATATATATCACAATATTTGACGATGTTCGATATATTGCGATATCACGATATTCTATATATATTGCAAGAAATTTCACCAACGATATATCACGATATCTGAAAATATCGATATATTGCGATATCACGATATATTGCATCGAAATTTCACCAACGATATATCACGATAGTCCTTGTATTCAATTCATAAACACATAAAATAGCACCAAACAGATCAAAATCATCATTACACAAATACAGAGTAGGAAAAACAACGTATCACAAAAATAAAATAAAAAATAAAAATATTTTTTAATATCGATATTTTTTGGCAGCATATCGATTATTTATCGCGGGAGAAAGTATCGCGATATATCGTCCCACCCCTAATGCGGACCCTGCGGAACGGGGCAGTGTGTAACGGTACATTGACATCTTCATTTCCAATGAGGGGAAGGCAGATATGGCCGTGCAAAGCATTCTGGGATTGGGAGCGGATCGGGCCCCTTTGAGGCTGGGCCCCCCCGGGGGCGACAAAAGGCTGCCTGGGTGCAAAACACACCCTCGAGGCCAGGGCGGCGATCAGCGGCCCCTTCTAGTCCGCCGCGCATCCGTTCGCCGGCGGTGTCGTTTATTTTATTTTCAGCCTGGGCCACCCTCTGCGCACCCCCTGGGGCCCCGGCCTCGTTCCATCACGTTTGGCGCGGCAACCACCACCACGTGTACATGGAGTCCCAATGTCGGTCACACCCAAAGATGGAGTCTATGATGTCAGACTTAGATATGTCACCAAGCATTCAGTGACGTGGTCGAACCTAGTATCTCTTTTTTCTTGTAATATATATTTTTTTGAGCTTTTTCCGTCTTTATTGATAGGATAGTGGGCTGACAGGAAATGGGGAGATAGATGGGGGGGGGGTGACACACAGCAAAGGTCGTCGGGATCTGGAGTCGAAACCCGCTATACCGCTATGCGGTACCGCAATACCATCTATTTTCTTTTAAAGAGATCGTATTTTGTTTAGAATATCTTTTGTCTTGTGCCTCGAGTGTATGAAATATGTATCTATGCGCCTGGCGATGTGACGCGTTGTGAGCTTCATTGTGATCTGCTATTTTCAAATAAAATCTTGGGGGGGAAATTATAACAAGCAGACCTGGCAACACTGACAGTATAGTATATAACCGGTGCATTCGGGCCCTGCTGAACGGGGCAGTGTAACAGTGTATATATATGTATATATATGTATATTACTGGTGCATGCGGGCCCTGCTGAAGGGGGCGGTGTAACAGTCGGTCTCCTCCAGGTCAGGCAGAGCCTCTTTGTCCAGTTTCATGGGGTTCTTGGGAAGCCAGCTCTTCATCTGACACCACCTCTGATGGAACCTGCTGCACACACACACAACATAACACACACATACTTCATCGTATTGTATTTTCATTGTATTGTTATCCACGTTGTTGAGGAAGCTCGCTATATGCTCACTCTCAAGCTGTACTATACGTGACGAGTTGGGGGAAATGTGGAGTCATTTTACAACGGTCCCAGTAGTCCCGCCCACACTGCAATACACCAGACTGAAATATGACGTGACATCGGCAGGTCGGTGAAGCTATGCTGAGTTAGCCTGGTAAACCCCTCCCTCCGAATATCTCATTTCCATTTGATATCAGGAGTGAGTCTGGCATGCAGGCCTGTTTGCCTTTTTTTCTGTGGCAGGGAGCTGGACGGGATTAGTACCAACCCCTTCAGCCAATCAGCAGTTTGTTCCCCTTCAGCCAATCGGCAGTTCGTTCCCCCACCACCAGAGCAACGTGACGCAAGGGGACTTTTGAAAAGGGCCATGCCGAAAATAGGTTGCTTTATTCGGATACATGCGTGTCACTGCCCGCCCCTGCCGGTTCTCTGACTTAAAAAAAATAAATAGGCTCTGTCATGATTAATTGACCACATATATGAAGTTAAACAACTAAATGCTATCCGAAAAATATCTTAAAAGTAAATTCCGTGCCACAAAAAAATAAGTTTGAGAGTGTTTTGAAGTTTTACATTTTGTTTTACATTTTGGTCGGCTGCACTCGGTTCCATTCGGGTTCACTCGAGTTCCACCTGATTGGCCAACCTCCGCTGTCAATCATTTTCATCATGATTTGTGTGCATGGGGATCTCATCTTAAACAAGCTCAGTGCTTAATGAGTCTTACAGTTTAGTAGACTTTGTATTGTGAATTTGTACTTCCATGTACTGTTGTTCTCATGTCTTACTAAATAAAATACATCAATCAATCAATCAATCACAGAACAATGAGCAAGGACGCTGATTGGAGAGTTCACGTGATGAACTCCGCAGAAACGTCCAGACAGGCCTGTAGGCCAGACTCACTCCTGATATCAAATGGAATTGAGATATCCAGAGGGAGGGGTTTAGCAGGCTAATGCTGAGTTGGCAGTGCCGTTCTCACTCCCAACTCGTATTACTGTAGGTTGACACATCCGCTAAAAACATGCAAGGGCTGTCTGTAGCTCCACATAAATGGACAGGTCACCAATATAAGTGTAACGCAAGGTTAACGCAAGGTCAAATAGGTGTGAATAAAAATCCTTCTATTTACCTGCTCATGGTTTTGCTCTTCCAGTCTTTGAAGTAGGATTTCTTCCTGAAAACAACAACTAATTAAACCACAGATAAAGCCCAACTCATCAACCTAATTGACTTAAAACAGTCAACTTTATTAGTCAAATATCAAGCCTAACCTTATGTACATTTCATACTCATCTGATAATAAACAGTAAATTAATAAATGTTTGCCACTTTCCACACCAATGGAAGAATACGCTATAAGCAGCGGTTACCTGAAGGGCATGCGGATGTTCATCTGTTCTGCATATTTACACAGGGTCTCCCAGGGAGCGTGGATCTTCACAAACATGATGTCATTGTTGATCAACGAAGGCTTCAAGGACAAGAACAAACACATTGTAGTTTGTCAGACAATTTACAGCAGGGGTCCCCCCAAACATGTTCATGTCAAGGACCCCCCTGTGTGCTCTGTGATACGCTTGGAATGATGACTGTTCGTGTGATGCCAGCATTTACATTTTATGCACCACATACAGTATCTGGAACAAACTCCCAGAAAGCTCTGCTGCCACTTATTTCTTTAAAATCTACTAAAGATTTAAAAGAAAATGTTAAAGATGTTATAATTGTGTTTCCTTTGCCTGACGTTCTGTGTAAAGCACGTTGAATGTCCTTGTTGTTGAAATGTGAAATACAAATAAACTGGCCTCGTCTTGCTCTAATAGCTAGTGCTTTAGATCACGGGCCCTACCTTTGCCAGAGCCGTACCCGTTTACACTACCCGCTACCCGTGAATTACACACAAGGCCGCTGGCACTATTCATTATGCCGACTCAGTTATTTGTGCCTGGAGGTGTGCCCGTGGGCTTGTTGTTGTAATATCCCCAACATTGATATCTTGCCCACACACGTTTGGGAAAGCGCATAGCGGATTCTAAAACCAGAGACCGCCAATTTCCTTTGGTAGAGCGCGCCTGCACTGGACATGTCAGGAGTCGGCCGGGCACACCACGTCAGCCAAAGTGAGAGTTTAAATTTCTTGTGTCAATTGTGTTTATATAAGATGATAGACTATTCAAAGAAGACAAGTTGTGGGGCGCCCACTGGCATAGCGGTCCAGGTGCATACCACATATGCTGGTAATCCAGTTTGACAGTGTGTCGCAGGTTCGACTACCGATCACGACGACCGTTGCTGTGTGTCAGCGCCCATGGTGTCCAACGTTATCGCCGCCCCAGTGCGGCTGCAGAGTTCACTTCGGAATGAAGTGATTGTGAATGTGATTGTCATTACAATTTTACTGTAATCCACAAAAGTGTGACTGTTAATTTCTTGTGTCAATAAATTGTGTTTTTATCAGCTGCCAGTTAAGCTTATGAAAGACTAATGCAATGTTGTTTGATCTGCGTTTGCTATAACCACACCAGACCATTTCCTTTAATTAATCCAGAACACAAGCAGGTTGCTGTAATTTAAAGTTCTCTATAACAGCAATGTGCGAGTGATAATTCTGTGTATCAAATATAATTTTATTCCAAGGCAACTTCTCTCTTCCACGGGCAGAGAGAAAGTGCAAGATTGCATTGGGGATAATGGCATAATGATAATGGCACGATGATTGGTTTCATTAAAGTAACGTCCAGATCACACCTATGCATAATGTAACGTGTAGCACAGCTGTTTTCGGGATAAGGCTGGTGTCCGAAGAACGCCCCTTGCACAATTCCCCTAAATGCCCACATAGTGGGTATAGGATCTTCGGACGAAAATAGAGCCCCACGTCTCAAGCTTGATTCTACATCCCAGTTGCAGTAGTGTGTGTGTGTGTGTGTGTGTGTGTGTGTGTGTGTGTGTGTGTGTGTGTGTGTGTGTGTGTGTGTGTGTGTGTGTGTGTGTGTGTGTGTGTGTGTGTGTGCGCGTGTGTGTGCAAGGTCTACCTCCTTCTCCAGCATGATGCCTTCAGCGCGGAGGTTCTTCTCGAAGGTGCATCTCTTCTCCACCTGCGGACTGGACTTCTTATAGACCAGGATGTAGTCGATGCGTTTCTTCCCGTCTCTGAACAGCAGCCCAGATGTGTGGACCGGAGACTTCCCCTGTAGAGGTACGGCAGTAGTTTAATGCAGGGGTCTTCAACGTTTTTTCAGGCCAAGGACCCCTTAGCTGAGAGAGAGATGAAGCAGGGACCCCCCCACTACATATTGTATAACATAACTTTTTCATAGATAGCTTCATAGACTTGTTTGACAGTCACTATGATCAGTATTAGGGGTGGGACGATATGGGTACCTCACGATACGATATGTATCACGATATTAGGCCCACGATAACGATATATATCACGATATCTGAAAATGCCGATATATTGCGATATCACGATATATTGCATGAAATTTCACCAACGATATATCACGATATCTGAAAATATCGATATATTGCGATATCACGATATATTGCATGAAAATTCACCAACGATATATCACGATAGTCCTTGTATTCAATTCATAAACACATAAAATAGCACCAAACAGTTCAAAATCATCATTACACAAATACAGAGTAGGAAAAACAACGTATCACAAACTTTTTTTTTTTATTTTATTTTTTTAATATCGATATTTTTCGGGAGGATATCGATTATTTATCGCGGGAGAAAGTATCGCGATATATCGTCCCACCCCTAATCAGTATTGTGTACATTCATGTTTACACATGATCTTTTCTGTACCTTTAGTGCAGTGGTTCTCAACCAGTGGTCCGGGGACCACCAGTGGTCCTTGAGGGGGTTCCAGGTGGTCCTATTATTGTTAAATATCTGCATTACTTAACTAAATAATTGTTATTTTGATCAACGTTTCCCTGTTATCTCTGCTCTGGCACCACATCAATAGGCCTACGGCATGGAATTGTGGACAAAATCTTATCCAACGATAAAAAACATATTCAAAGTATTATTCTAAATAATCTACCAGTAGTGAATCGGTGCGGGGGGTAGGGGGTGGGAGTACCTGCAGTGGTGGAAAAAGTACTCAAATTCTTTACTTAAGTAAAAGTACCAATACTGCAATATAAAAATACTCTGTTACAAGTAAAAGTCCAGAATTAAAAATTTACTTGAGTAAAAGTACAAAAGTATTGGCATCAAAATGT
>NC_137610.1:51492818-51580318 GCF_963280865.1 Gymnoscopelus braueri | reverse complement strand
TTGGAATGGTTTGCAGTTTGGACCGCCTGCCTGCGTCTCACCTCTGCCTGCCTCAGCTTTCTGGAACAAACTCAAATAACACAACACACACCAGTGGTGGGAAAAAATACTCAAATGTTTTACTTAAGTAAAAGTATCAATACTGCAATGAAGAAATACTCTGTTACAAGTAAAAGTCTGCACACATTGTGAGCTTTTAGATCGACTATTTTCAAATGGCCGAAATGAATATAGGGCTGAAGTTATGTATAATTTCTAATAACAATCAAAAACTACAAAGTAACTAGTAACCAAAGTTTTCAAATAATTGTAGTGGAGTAAAAGTATAACATTTGCTTCTGAGATGTAGTGGAGTAGAAGTAAAAGTACAAAAAAATTGAAATACTCCACTAAAGTAAAAACACCTCAACACACCTTGCAAGTGATGATTTTCCGCCATAGAGTTAGTAAAATAACTTGGAGTGGTAACAGTAAATCCCTGCCCATTCACTTCTATGGAGTAGCTCGCCCAGCGCATTTCGCCCTTCTTCAGTGTTTGGGGGACGCTAAGGTCGCGGGGCTCCTTCGTGTCGTATAGAGTTATGTCTCGCATGAGCAGTTGTGTGACCCCGTGCGCAACCCCGCGGCGCAAGCTCGTGCGCATAACTCGTGAGTCGAGCCCATTGGTCGAAACCGTTTCCACTCGTTCATGCATATAGGGCCCCAGCTGCACTTCCTGAGTTCGTCCACCAGGAGACTCGAGCTTCACTTTTCCCTCTGGGTTCTGGGGGCTTGTTTGCCGCGGCGCTTCTTCTCCCGTATGCCCGATTTATTTGACGCCATATGAGGTGGCCAATCAGGGCGGGCATCCACATATGGGCATAAAGGGAGTCCATATGTTTAACGGGAATAGACATTTGCGCACGCACAGCTATGTGCTATGACACCATACTGATGACAAAACAACTGGGAGGGGTCTATGGGATCTCGTATTTCAACCAATTGGCTTGAAAGAGTTATGGGATCTCCATAAATGGGCAAGTGTTTCAACCAATCAGCTTGGTTGAATTCATGGATTTCCATATATGGGCATAAAAGTGACACAGACATGCACACACACACACACACACACACATTCTTGGATGTACAGCTACAGTATATAAAGAGTAGCAGGAGGACCCAGTGTTGCCCAGGGTTTAGTGCACAGGTGTTCACAGGACTGTTGTGGACCAATTCAACAAAGCTGATCCTTCAATAATAATCACAGAGTGATCTATAATAATAATAATAATCTATAATAATCACTGAATACCTGATGGCTGTATTAGGACTCGAACCTCTCAGGACATGGGCCGACTTCTTCCCCGGCGCCGATCGGTTCGCCAAGCCAGACACCATAGACTGGGCCAAATGGAGCGCCAGAGTCGTCGACAACTTGTATTATTATCAGACAAACTACTTTGCAGCGGCCGTCGTGGTTTTCCTGGCGGTCGGGTACCTGAACCCAGTGGGCATGTACGTGGGCGTGGCCGCGGTCTTCCTGGGTTCGAAGTGGGCCAAGGACATCGAAGCCGCCGTCAAGAAGTTTAAGAGGCGGAACCCCAAGGCGCTTGCGTTGGCTGTGATCGTACTCGGCTACGTGCTGCTGTTCGTGCTGCGCAGCGTCTTGCTCTTCATGGTTGGAATCGCTTTTTCACTGGCGCTGGTGTTTGCTCACGCTTCGTTCCGACTCCGTAACGTAAAGAATAAACTGGAGAACAAGGTCAAAGAGGCGGAGCTGAAGAGGTCACCGATGGGCGTTTTGCTGGAAACCTTGTACACCTTCTTTGAGCGTAGTGGGTATTTTTAACGAAAGCAAAGAAAAGGAACGCTTCAAACCCATTTCAATGATCACTTTGCAGATACAAGTTGATACCGTTAAGTTAAGAAAGAACATGGGCTCCCCTAGTGGGGGGTGGTATGTCGTTTGAGATAACCGATTTATTTCAACCTATAAAAATGTAAAATGTGGAAAAGCTGAGATTGAAAAAGGATGATAAACCAGTTTGGTGTGGATGAAGGATGAAGGATGTGGGTCTGGACAACATCAACCCCCGGCTGCTGAAGGTGTACTGAGCAGCTATCAACCCAACTCCTGGACCTCTTCAACCTCTCCATGAGGCCGGGGATGCTGCCTCAACCTCCTGTATTGTCCCAGTACCCAAGAAGAGATGTCCCTCAAGGCCCCCAATGACTGCAGGCCAGTTGCCCTGACATTGCATGTCATGAAGATTTCTTGCGCGACTGGTCCTGCAACACCTGAAACTGCAGGCAAGAGATTGACCCCCTATGGTTTGCATACCAGATGGCCATCAGGGTGGTAGAGGATGCCTAGTTAGGGCCTATACCCCACCTTGACATCAGGGGCAACACCGGAAGAATTATGTTGGGGGGTGGCATAGCTGAATGGTGAGAGAGCCTGCCTGGGGAACCGCAGTCCCAGTTGTCCCTGGTTCGATTCCTGGCCTGGCCAGGCCTGAATATGACTGGTCGAAGGGTCCTTGAGCAACACCCTAACTGCTCCACTCACCCCTTGTTGGCAGTGATCAGCTGGGTTGAGCTGAAACCGAATTTCCCTCCCGGGAGCAAAGTGGGTCAATATTATATTATGTTCTTCAACTTCTCCAGTGCCTTCAGCACCTTCCAACCACAACAGCTAGCAGACACACAATGCAGGCGGTGGGAACCACAGGTTGTCAGGATCACAGACCACCTCACTGGCAGACCCGCTGCCAGTCTGAAATGACTCCTGCTCTCTTCTCTGCAGGTTGACTGCATCGGGACAGGCTGAACAAGCAGGTGGAGAAAGCTGGCTTTGTTGTTGGTGCTAAACTGGACTGTGTGGAGGACGAGGAGGACGCTGGCTAACCCCTCTCACCCCTTCCAGAAGGAGAATAATAATTAATTTGATTCATAATGCACATTAACATTTGAAACAAATCTCAATAAGTGCTACAATCAGGGTAAAATGTTTGTATTAGCTCTTTGACTGCCAGAAATAAAACATAATTTGCCACGCCACTGCCAGCGATTTTCACTAACATTTCATAGAATATTCATCTCCAGTATGATTGATCCCCCGATCGCTTTAAAATGACGTATCCGAGTCTTGTAGAATCGGAGGAAAAAAGCGAGACGCCGCGATCTTCCGTTCCATAGTTGTGGGCAGTTGAATGTAGGCTGTTTTGACCAAAAAGCAACACAAACTGAGAGAAAGCCATTCTCCCAAATAATCAATCGAATAACAAGGAATCAATCGTCATTCTCGTCATGTGCAGCCTGCACCTTAGCAAAATATGACGTGAAATCTAGTCATTGTGTTAGTCAAAGAGTTAAACATGACAAAGCAAAAAAAAATCATTAACACTCACTGCCAGGTAAATCATTCACTGCCAGGTATTATTTAATTAATTCATCCGTTTTTTACCTTGCTTTGCCACGGCGTGCACGCGTATGTAAACAAAGAGTGTCTGGGGGGTGGGAGAGGGTCTCGTCTATCCACCGGAGCAAAAACATTTTGACCACGGTCGGCCATTTTGTTGCTATCGCACGTTGAAAAGGGCTCGTTTTCACCCAAATGTTTCTACAAATCCTAACATAGGAGTGGACGGAAGAGACGTTTTTTTGGGATGACGTCACATCAGTCCATTCCTTCTATCAGAGTCAAGGGATCATTGCTAAGTTGCGTTAGAGCGCCCTCTTGTGGAATTTTCCCCCCGCAAAATTTGAATTGACGTAGATCTATGTCAATGGCGGGTCAACGGTCGGATTTGAAATGACATAGATCTATGTCCTTTGGCAGGCAATGTGTTAAAAAAACATTACAATCACGTGAGGGCATAATGCCTATAGGAGAAAAACAAGTAGCTAATTTAAAAAGGTAGGTCTTTATAGTCTTTTTAAAAAGCATCAACAGATTGTGGTGCTCTCAGGTGGTCAGGGAGGGCCTTCCAGCGTCGAGGAGTGGCAGAAGGCCTGGTAACCCGTGCCATGGTAGAGCTTGGTCATGGGGATTCAGAGAAGGTTGGTGTTTCCAGAGCAGAGGATTGTGGTTTGAAAAAAATCGTGGACTTTTTTTAACTCAAAATCTTTGCTTCTGGGGATTCTACGAATGTTTTCTAAAATAGTTTTTTGAAAAAAAAAAACGTATGTTTCTACAGTATATCAGTGGTTCTCAAACTTTTTCATAATTGCCAAGGACCCCCAAAATTACATGTATTTGGCCACGGACCCCTCATCTCACAATATTCGGTAGCAAAGATTTGAGTTAAAAAGAATATACATATTCACAAATCTGCACACATTTTCAGTTTTTCAAAAATAGCTGATCTACAAGCTCATAGCGCGGCACTCGGTGCCACGCTATGTATATCTGCTATTTTTGAATAGCCAAAGTATAAAATAATGCTTTTTTTTTAGCTCAAATCAAAAAAGGACACAGATGCGTTCCCGGTCTTAATGGGTTAAGGTAGGAGGGAGCGTTACCATGGATGCATTGACGGTCCTTTGCCAGTCCTTTGTGCCGATAGCCCTGGCGTTATACAATGACGATGCACATGGTTGCTATACGCTCAGCCCTTAGACTAATCAATGCCTTTCACTTTCCCGTAAACTGTTTTTTTTGTTGGACTTCAGACTGGAGTCTGAAGGAGGGGTTAAATGTTCCCCCTGCTTTGGAAACCTGCCGAGGTCCGTTACCTCTTCCAACAAAAACTAATGGCAAGAGTTTGTCAGCTGCCAAACCGCAGACCCATTATTCTTCCAGTGTCGAGTAAGCTAATGGGAAAAGGCTGTTCTTGAACAGATACGCTATTTTTCATTTGATTAATTAAATTCTGCTTTCCAGTGTCACGACGTGAGCAGCACTGACACAGATCGTTGACAGACAAATGGTTTATCTAACACTGACAAGAAAAAGGACGGTCACTTTTTGAGATTTGTCACCAGAAGCATTACAGTATGTTCACAGCCAAACGTGCCACTAAGCAGTGGTGGAGAAAGTACTCAAATGTTTTACTTAAGTAAAAGTATCAATTCTGCAATGTAGAAGTAGGCTACTCTGTTACTAGTAAAAATTTACTTGAGTAAAAGTACAAAAGTATTGGTATCAAAATGTACTTAAAGTACCAAAAGTAAAAGTACTAAAATGTTTGAAAATAGCTGATCTACAAGCTCACAACGTGTCGTATCGCGACGCGTTGTGAGCTTGTAGATCAGCTATTGTAGATCAGCTTGTAGATCAGCTATTTTTAAATAGCCAATAGGTATAAAATAGTAGCCTCGCGTAGCCAGACTATATCACTGCGTGGATATGAGTCTGGTGCCTCCATGAGGACGTTTTTTTTACCCAAGGGGCGGGATCAAAACAATGACCCTCGACGCAATTGGTTAGAACCTACAACCAACTAGTCTCCCATATTTGAATACTGGGCCCTGATTGGTCACCCACGTCTTCTGGAGCAGGAAATGGATTCTCTATGGAGCGGTGCCAGACCCGAATCGCAGAGTGACATTTTTTTTTGCACTCCCAGATTCGTCAGGTCCCAGGCTAATAAAATAGGGCTAAAGTGGTTCATGTATGTTTTATAATGTAATAATAAACTAAAACATCAGATAACTAAAATATGACTAAAAATAAATGGAATTTGATTCAAAAGACTATGACTACTACAACAAAAACATTTGCTGTCAAAATCAACACGGCAGGGTCAAGGTAGTGTTTCCAGTGCCGCGTCATGCTACTCAGTGCTGGGTGTTTTTTGGACCCCCCCCCCCCCAATCCTCAGTGTTAATTTAACTCTGAGAGCGTACAGATGACCTGCAAGAGTCCATTTGGTCCCTAACTATCAATCATTTACCTGGGGACCCTGTGGAACCCCCCCGAGGACCCCTGGAGGCTCCTGAACCCCATGTCGACGTTTGGACTATCTATTGCCTGCTCCATCCTCGGACCTCCTTCCTGCCTTTCACCTCTGCCTGCCTCACCTTTCTCCAATAAACTTAAATAACACACAAGAAAAACACACACACACACACGTTGATTTCGTCGACTAAAACTATGACGAGAAATGTTCGTCAACTACCTTTTTTCAAAGACGAAAACTAAATAAAAACTAAGCTGTGATGACTAAAACTAAGACTAAATATATTGACAATTTCGTCAGCAAATAAAAACTAGACAGAAATGTTAGTGAGGGATCTAGTGGAGAAGAGATCCAGTAGAACTAAAAGACAAGTCATTCTATGTTTGGTTGCGCTCGGGTGTTCTACAATCTACAAGCTCACAACGTGTCGCGCTGCGATGCGTTTTGAGCTTGTAGATCTGCTATTTTCAAAATCAGCCATTACGACGCCCAAAATACATTTTAGTCGACTGAATCAACTGTCGACTATAATCTTATGATTTAGTCGACTAAAACTAGACTAAAACATTTCAGATAACTAAATGATGACCAAAACTAAATCAGTCTTATTCAAACGACTATGACTAAAACTAAATCAAAATTTGCTGTCAAAATCAACACTGACACACACACACACACACACACACACACACACACACACACACACACACACACACACACACACACACACACACACACACACACACACACACACACACACACACACACACACACACACACACACACACACACACACACACGTACGTCTGTAGGAAAAAAAACATCTTAGTGGACTCAGAATGATCATCAGCTGTCTCTATCGCTCAAAGGCTCAGATATTGAACAGGTCAAGAGGCACCGTTTTGCTCGGGTGTCACACTGACTCGATGAAGAAAACGTCCAGAGGAATTTCATGCATGGGCAGAGAAGTCCCTCGTGTGTCACCGCTGCCTCTAGGGTGCCATCATGTGACACAGTCAGGCGTTATAGTCTCATGTCACCTTGATCACTGCTCAGTAGTCTGGTCGCGTGCAGCCTGACACACACACAAAAAACATCTGTCTGGGCTCCAAACAGCTCAGAATCAGTGGTGGAAAAAGTACACTTTTTTTTTTACTTAACACATTGAATGCCAAAAACGGTCCGGACCGTTTTTGAGGGTCCAAACGAGAAGTGCCGAAAACGGTCCGGACCGTTTTTGACCCAATTCTATTTTTATACGAGTGGCCCATGTGGGGCGCTAAAACGAAACTTTGACATCACCCAAGGAGTTTCTGAGAAGAAGAGGCTGGATGTGGCTCCATGTCAAAAATCCTTCCGGTCGGCGTTTTCAATGTTATCTCCTTGACTAAAAGCTTAATATCTCCATTTCTTTTTAATGCGGTGGAAACGAGCCGTTTCCGATCGGCGATCACGCTGCAATGGAGGATCGCGTTGGAAATATTATTGTTCCAGGCGTTAGTCGGGACCCTCCGCCGTCTCGCACGCACGCTTTGTTTACATGCACTTCCGCGTCGGGGCTTCTGCAGCACGAAACGTATAACGCAAGTGGATGGAAGAAATGCAGGCACTCAACGTATAATATTTTAATAAACCTCTGGCACCCAATGTGTTAAGTAAAAGTATCAATACTGCAATGTAGAAATACTCTGTTACAACTAAAAGGCCTGTATTCAAAATGTTACTTAAGTTAAAGTACAAAAGTATTGGCATCAAAATATTCTTAAAGTACCAAAAGTACAATTTCCTCGGGTCCGCGGACAAATACATATCATTTTGGGTGGTCCTTGACATGAAAGAAAATTGAGAACCACTGATATTATAGAAACATAAGTTTAAAAAAAAAGTTAAAAAATGTGTTAAAAATGTTTGCTTTAAAAAAATTAATGTATTTGAAAATGTATTCGAAAAAAAAATCAAAAGCTTGTAGATCTGCTATTTTTGAATAACCAAAGAAATAGAAATAGCTAAAAAAAATAGAAGAATATCTAAACAACCAAATTGTCTGTACTCACAAATGCAGTGTGAGATATCTACATGGTCACACCATAGCAGGCACATCTGTAAGGTCGATCTAATGTCTGGTGATGGCCCCTATACCTTAGAGATCTAATGTCTGGTGATGGCCCTATACCTTACAGATCTAATGTCTGGTGATGGCCCCTATACCTTACAGATCTAATGTCTGGTGATGGCCCCTATACCTTGCAGATCTAATGTCTGGTGATGGCCCCTATACCTTACAGATCTAATGTCTGGTGATGGCCCCTATACCTTACAGATCTAATGTCTGGTGATGGCCCTATACCTTACAGATCTAATGTCTGGTGATGGCCCCTATACCTTATAGATCTAATGTCTGGTGATGGCCCTATACCTTACAGATCTAATGTCTGGTGATGGCCCCTATACCTTGCAGATCTAATGTCTGGTGATGGCCCTATACCTTACAGATCTAATGTCTGGTGATGGCCCCTATACCTTATAGATCTAATGTCTGGTGATGGCCCCTATACCTTGCAGATCTAATGTCTGGTGATGGCCCTATACCTTACAGATCTAATGTCTGGTGATGGCCCCTATACCTTACAGATCTAATGTCTGGTGATGGCCCTATACCTTACAGATCTAATGTCTGGTGATGGCCCCTATACCTTATAGATCTAATGTCTGGTGATGGCCCTATACCTTACAGATCTAATGTCTGGTGACGGCCCTAGGGCGAAAAGAATATCCATAGGGCCATCGGACGTCGTCACTACATCACTCAGTCATCTATGACGTCAGTTATCTATGACAAATTTAGGATATCATTCCAAATGTGGCCCCACTGACTGGGTTTCTCCTACCGTGAATGTGTGTGTGAATGGGTACATTGTATACACAGTGAACAGTGCCTTGGATAGAGGTTCTTATATAAATGCAACATTTCAGGGGTCTTCAACAGGGGGTCCAGGACCCCTAGGGCAGAGTCCTGCACTAGTCCAATTTTGACAACCCGCGCCCGCCCGTCAATAATCAGATCCGTAGACCGACCCGTCACCCGTGATTATTTCAACATACGAACCAGAACCGCCCGCCTGTCAAATAATGAACCCGTTGTCCGACCCGTTTACCCGTGATTACATGCAGAGTAAAATGTAAATAGCCTACGGACAGTCACTCAATTTAAAAGTGTGTTGAAATTGTTGTAATCTTTTAGTGTTATATATGAAGTTTACCACTTTGTGAATGTATTAGTAGAGAGCTGGGTAAGAGGCCTTGTCAGATACAAGGTGACAGAAGGACAGAGTCAGAGGCGGGAAAGTTTGCAGCCTGCTGCAAACTGACACTCTAGACTCTCACCCAGTCCGCTCAGCAACGTAATGTCATACCTGGAGTTGTGAAAGACTCATTGCAAAATACACGGACCACCACAGTAATAAGAACCTAGACACACAAGTTAAGATGCATGACTTGTGACACAGCACAACATAGATTCGGACATGAGGATATCCCAGCCTAAAGTCAACAGGTTACTTATAGACAAGAACTGGCAAATGTAAGACAGGGGTTCCCGGTTTGACCAGTCAATGTGACATGGACTTGGAAAGGTCAAAGCTCTCAGATGGGTAAATTGTTTACGAATAACATGTACTTGGATTACACTGTGACGACATTCATCTCATGTATAAAGACACCCCGAATCCTGTGAAATCCTAGGCAGACCTGCAGCGGTCTGCTTCAGCTTGTGTTATTGGCTTATGTATGGCTGACTATTTGAATAAACTAATATGTGATTATATTCGTCGTTGTCTGTCGTAACTTTGATTAATAAGTTAACAAAATGTGTTGACAAAGATAGCAGCCTTCAACAATAGCGTTACATTCAGTGGTCAGGTTCGTTCAGAAATCTGCACGTCAAGTGAAGAACGGAGGAGCGAGCTTTAGCCACGCGCGAGAATGCGCATACACGCAGTACGCACACGACGTTGTTTACATTGTCAGATGGTTTTAATTTGAAGGTTTAACAGGATGTTCAAAGCGTTTTTGTGAGTTAAGATAACTGACCGGCGTGCTCCATGCCGGCATGCTGTGTTAAGTTACGCAAGTGACGTTGTTTGGGCGGAAACAGTGCTCGTTGTAGGGGGGAAAAAGCAGACAAAGTACAAGTTTTCTAAGTATTTAGGGTTTAAGTGGTTCACTGTCTGAAAATAAATATTAACATGAATTCAACGCTACGCATTGATAACGCTGTCAAACAAGTCTATGAAGCTATCTATTGAATCTATGAAAAGGTTTAATCTCCTACAAAATTGTATTAAATATATGTAGTGGGGGTCCCTGCTTAATCTCTCTCCCAGCTAAGGGGTCCTTGGCCTGAAAAACCACTGCTCTACATTAACACATTGACTGCCATCGACATCTATAGACAAATCCACAGAGCGCACCCCTGGCGGAATCATAACTGCGGTGTCAGAATGAACACCGCAGCAGGAGTCTGACACCGCAGCGCTCTGTGGGTTTGTCTATGGACATCAATTGGTGTTTTCAGCGATTATGATAGAGGACGCTCTTCTGCAACCTGTGACCGATCCTAGGACTCCCGAAGAAGAATACACCCGGAAATCAACATGATCTAAACCAATTCCAGCCCGTCCGGACTAACGTTATCAGATGTATAAAAATACGTGATTTCTTTTCCCAGATTGTGTTTTGTGTGAAAACTGCATTCAACTGCCTATAACTAAAGAACGGAGGATCGCGGTTACAAGATTTTTTTTGTTGTTTTTTTGGATGATAGAAGAGATTTCTGAGGAAGATTAGTAAAAACGGTGGCAGTGGCGACTGAATAAATGAATGAATTCAATGGCAGTCAATGTGTTCATTCAAATCAACCGTGGTGACCGCCTTTCCCCTTTGTTAGTCCCAAAGGGGAATTTCAGTTTCAGCTTCAGCCGGCTGATGGCTGCTCAGAAGGTTAGGATGAGCACTCGGGGTTAGCTGTTAGGGGTTGAGTGTCTCACTCAGGGACCCTTTGACATATAGCCGGGGCTGGGAGGAGGCAGATTGACCCTTATAGGTCTGTAACTCCTCTGAGAGTGTACAAATGGAGCCAAATGATTTGGTTCCAGTGTCCCATGTAATGGTTTTTTTGTCCCTTTTGTCCCCGAGGCCAGATGCTGCAGGCTTTACAATCAGAAAGGACAGCGAGCGTCTGGGTCACAATTTGGCAGTGGTGGACTCCGTACTCACATTGTTTACTGAAGTAAAAGTATCAATACTGCAATGTAGAAATACTATGTTACATGTAAAAGTCCGGAGTTTAAAAATGTACTTGGGTAAAAGTACACAAGTATTGGTAGCAAAATGTACTTGTCCCGTTTGACACGTTTTCAAATGTATAAAATGTATAAGAAATCTTTTGTAAATAGCAGATCTACAAGCTCACAATGCACCCATCATCCAGCATTGTGAGTTTGTAGATCGGCTATTTTCAAATGGCCGAAATGCATATAGGGTCTGAAGTGGTTAATGTATGGTTCGTAATAATAAAATAAAAATCTATAAAGTAACTAGTAACTAAAGTTTTCAAATAATTGTAGAGGAGTATTAAGTACAATATTTGCCTCTGAGATGTAGTGGAGCAGAAGTAAAAGTACTGAGCATTGGAAATATCCCAGTAAAGTAAAACATACCTTGAGTAAATCTATTTAGTTACTTTACACCACTGGTGACGGCAGAGGCCATATTCTCCAGGACGGAGCGCGCCTCCGACGGAGGGAACGACCGGATGGCCTCCAGAGCCTTGCCGCCGTGGTAATAGCACAGGTCCACCGCCGCCGAGCGCACACCTTTCCCTGACCCGTTGACCTCTGACCCGCTGACCTCCCACCGCCGTTGGCCTGCTGCGCTCTGACGGCGGACGACGATGTCGACACGGCCGTCGTTTAAGCCGCTCTTCGCCAACGACCGCAGGTCAGAGTTGAGCTTGAGGCCCAGGGAAAGGTGTTTGCCATAATCGTAGGCCAGTCTCTGAGACTCCTCGCCGTGTTTGGCCAGCTCCATCGCCGCCTGGCAGCTCTTGGCCAGCAGCGCCCCGTGGGCGAGGAAGGCCTGCTCCTCCCACGCGGCCGCGTCAAAGAAGGCGTCAATCGACGGACCGCCGTGGACCGAATCAGCGGGGCTCTCGAAGTAGACGCCCTGGACCAGGTCGCCGATGGCGCCGGAGATCAACTCGACGACTTTGGTGTTGTGGAGCCGGGCCAGTCCGGTGCACGCGTTCGCCAGCAGAAAGTCTCCGCCGAGGACGGCCATCTTGTTGCCGAGCCGCATGTTCTTCAGCGGGACGACGGCGTCCGAATGGTCATCATCATCGCCATAATCGCTCCGCTCCCTCAGGTCGACAATGCCGCGGTGCACCAAGAAGGCGACGTGGATGAGTTCCGTGATTTCTGCCAAGCGCCGCTGGCTGGGGTAGAACCCACCGACCATGTCCATGTCCTCCTGAGCCAGGATATCATCATCAGAAGCAACGTGGCGGCTGATGCTGCTGCTGCTGCTGGGTCCTGCTGCCTTGGACAGGAGCAGAACCACCAGGCCCCTCCTCATCTGAAGGTGCTTGTCGCTGTCGTAGACCAAAGCCCTGGCGGTGTCGATTAAGGGGTGTTTGGTCCCCGCCAGCTTCCTGACCTGCGTGGCCACATAGCCGAGCTCGTGGCTCAGTAGACAGCGCAGGCTCATGAGGGAGGGGGGATACCCCACCATCTTCTCTGCGTCTGACACCACTTCGCACCAGATGTCTGCGTCTGACACCACTTTAATCCAGCTGGACGATGCTGAGGCGGAGAACATAGTGATGTTCCTCTGTTCTCTTGGCTTCATCAGAGAGGTGGAGAACATGCTGTTCTTCTGTCCTCCTGGCTTCATCGGACCACCGCAGGAGAGTCGCCACCATGTCGCGCTCGCAGCAAAAACTGAACGCATGTCCTTTAAGCGTCCGTAACCCGTTGTTCTTCCGTAACACACAGCCTGACTAACACTGGTGGCCGCCACGTTGAAAAAATAACGGCACTAAGTGCCTGGGTTAGACCCAAATATGGACATGCCTGCCTGTCACAAAGGTGACATCATAGCTGTGTGACATCATCCAGTGCTGGGTAGTGAAACCTGAACACGCTTGATCAACGTGTCACGACGCATCAGCGCGGTAACCATGGGAACGCCGCTCGCAAGCTGAAACTTCAAATGCTGGTTCTCAATGTCATGTCCGGGGACCACCAGCGGTCCAAACGGACCCCAAGAGATAATATGTAAATATGCTGGTGCATTCCCACCGAATACAAGAACGCTCGCCCAAAACACGCTTGCCCCGGGTGTAATCCGGCGATCTCGTAACGGTCGCCACCGCAACGTAACCTCAGTACCACCGCTTTTCCTTTTTCTTCTTGTTCTTGGTCGTCATGGCTGCCAGTTCCCACCTGATGTCGTGTGGGAGTTCTGACTGCTCCAGACTGTACTGAATAACAGCTAGCTTGGATAACGTCTTCAGACTAGGACTCAAGTTTAGGATTAACAGGTCATTATCAAAGGCGATGAAACAATCTCCCACCATGTAACAGCAGTAAGAACTATAAACTGAACTCGGGCCTTTCCCCTTGGGCTCAACCTCCTTCCAGGAGAAGGTCTCTGGACTGTATTTCCACAGATCATTGAAGGTCTGGCCCTTGTTGAAGCCACCAAATATGTACAGCTCTCCATTGTAGGCAAAGGCTGAATGACCGTAGCGTTCTTCTGGAAGAAGTAGTGCAGAAGGTGTGCTCAGCCAGCAGTTGGTCTCTGTGTCAAACACTCTGATCATGTTGTAGTCCTCTAGTTGTAGACCGGCCCCCGACCGGCCCCCAAATACAAATATATTTGTACCGATGATGGTAGCAGAGTGGCGTGATGAAGTAGGTGGTGTAGTTCCTCTGGTGTTAATTAAAGACCAGACCATTGTGGTGGTGTCCAACTTGTACATGTCACTAGTCCATCCAGTCAGCTGGGTGCGTCCTCCATGGATAAAAATGACCTTCCCCAAGACACAGGCTGAGTGGTGGCGCCTCCTGTCTGGAACAATCCCAGAAACCTTAGGCTTTACCCAGAGGTGGGTGTTCACATCAAATGCATAAAGCACGTTGCAGAGAGACTCCCCTCTGCGTGTAAGGCCTCCCCAGATGTAAACAATATCATCCATTAGCACAGCTGTGTGGTCCCGGCGCCTGGAGAGAACCTCAAGGTGACGTTCTCCTTTTCCAGGTGTCACTGGGGGCAACTTCACCCAGCGTAAAGACACAGTGTTTAAGACATGCATATCAATCTGATCTACGTTGCCATTACAGTTCCCTCCAAATGAGAACACTTTGTGTTCCACTACTACGGCAGCATGACCGAATGAAGATGGCACTGTTTCCAGAAGCCCCGCCCAGTGAAAGTGTTTCAAGTGTTGGATTCCTATTCTTACTCCTAATTGTTCAGCAGCACAAACTTCACATTTAGTTTGGCCAATCAACAATGCCAATGGCGTTGGGTCGACCAATCAAGGAAGCCGATGGCTGTTGGTCTTCCTAATATGGTAAATTGTTCACCAGTCTAGAGAGACTCTTTTTAACACATTGTGTGCCAGAGGTCTATTAAATGAGGGTACATCTAGTGCCAGCATATCATACATCCACTTACGCTGATATGTTGCATGCTGTAGAAGCCCTAACGAGGACACGCATGTAAACGAAGCCTGCGTGCGAGACGGCGGAGGGTCCCGACTAACGCCTGGAACAATATTATTTCTAACGCAATCCTCCATTGCAGAGTGATCGCCGATCGAAAACGGCTCACTTCCACCACGTTAAAAAGAAATAGGAGATATTAAGCTTTTAGTCAAGGAGTTAACATTGGAGCAGACGACCGGAATTATTTTTGACATGGATCCACATCCGGCCTCTCCTTCTTAGAGACTCCTTGGATGATCCCAAAGTTTCGTTAGAGCGCCCCACGTGGGATAAATATATAAAAAAATGGGCCAAAAACGTTCCGGACCGTTTATGGCACATAACGCATAGCTTCTCAAAAACGGTCCGGACCGTTTTTGGCACTCAATGTGTTCAAGGACATGGTTATGATGATGACGTTGTGATTGGGTGATGACATACGTAGAATACACAATGACTAAAAGAAAACCCTATGATCTACCTATTTGAATCAATGGATTGTACCATTATGTAATGTACCTGCTATACTGTTTCTCATACCTTTTTCAAGCCCCAAATTGATATGTATTTGGCAGCCGAAAAAAAATGTTTTGTGCCAGGGACCGCCAGAAGAGAAAAATGGTGTTAAGAAATATCCAAATTATTCAAACATCACTTGACAAAAGTCAAATGATGTTTGAAAAACATCAAAAAAGTGTTACAAAATAGCAGATGTACTAGCTCGCAGTGAGCTTGTAGATATGCTGTTTTTGAGTAGCCAACGTATAAATTAATAAAGTGGTTAAAATGATTGTGACGCTGTAGTAACACATTTTACTGGGGACCATCTGATCCATTGCACAGATGTGGCCATTTGAATGAGGCCTTGTTTTTGCCGTAAAGCAAGAGGAACGGAGATATGGCCGTTTCCCCATAGGAAATGAACAGGAAGCAAATGAACTTTCATATATTAAAATTGCATCATTTCTTCTTCATTCATTCAATCGCTGTGAAGGGACTATCATTAGGTTAGGGAAGAGCGCCATCTGTTGGAATTTCAACAAAAAAAAAGAAAATAAATGTTGCGTTTCTTCATCCATGGCAGGCTGCGCCTTGGCAGAATTCAACGAAGAAACACGTCCATGGCAGGCAAAGAGTTCATATATATATATATATATATATATATATATATATATATATATATATATATATATATATATATATATATATATATATATATATAACTTTTTATAATTGGAGTTTGTATTGCCACATTTGGGCATGGATGACATACATGTCTATCCCCCTTCCCCCCTCCGAACTGTTTACTGTATATATTTTTGTTTTCGATTAATACTCGTTTATATGGTATTTTTGCCTAGTATTGTTGTAATGGAACGAGAAGAGTGACACCTAGTGGTGGTTTGGAAATGTTGTTCATAGGAACCTTTGTAGGTAGGAACCTTATTTTGGGGAAACATATAGTTGAAGGACTTTCAGACAAGCTACACAGGAAGTTGAGTTTATTGGAAAATTGTGTGATGTTTTCATGTGTTTACAATCTAGCTCCATCCTTCATGTTTTGCCCTAAAAAATGCATCATCTGTAAGTAATACATATTGTTGTGATCAATGTTAACCTTGTAACATGATATTATTCCATATTTACATATCTGAAATTTAAATGTGCATTGAGTGTTTGTTTGCTTGTTTCTAGTTCTAATACATGCCTGCCTTGATACTTACTGTAGTGTAGCTTGCTACATTTCTCTGGCGATAGCTTCCGTTGTAGTTGAGCTACATTTAATCGAGAGTAATAGGTAGTGCAGCTTGCTACATTTTCCAAGTAGCTTGCCCATCACTGCATCATAGCTGTGTGACATCATTCAGTGCTGGGCAGTGAAACCTGAACACGCTTGATCAACGTGTCACGACACATCAGCGCGGTAACCATGGGAACGCCGCTCGCAAGCTGATACTTCAAATGCTGGTTCTCAATGTCATGTCCGGGGACCACCAGCGGTCCAAATGGACCCCAAGAGATCTGTAAATATGCTAGTGCATTCCCACCGAATACAAGAACGCTCGCCCAAAACACGCTCGCCCCGGGTGTAATCCGGCGATCTCGTAACGGTCGCCACCAGGTATTCCTAAACGTAACCTCAGTAAAACTATGCCTGAACCTAACCTTATTCCTAAACGTAACCTCAGTAAAACTATAGCCTGGGATCCAGCCTGCTTCGCTACGTTCGGCTGACTTTTTTTTCTCTCTCCGCTTCTCAGTCTGGAAAGCCTCCCATTGGTAGGTTTTGCAGAACTACACTGGAACTACATATGTTACGTTGGGCAACGTCGTTGCTGATTGGATGTTGTTCAAACAAATGACGAATCACAACGATCACACTGTTTTTTTGGTCCCGCCCCGCACCACAGACCAATCAGAAGCCACGTTAGGTTTCGAAGCTTTTGGCATGTCCCGCCTCCCTTGGAGATAGGAGGCTTTCCAGACTGAGAAGCGGAGAGAGAAAAAAAAAGTCAGCCGAACGTAGCGAAGCAGGCTGGATCCCAGGCTAGTAAAACTATGCCTAAACCTAACCTTATTCCTAAACGTAACCTCAGTAAAACTACGCCTAAACATAACCTTATTCCTAAACGTAACCTCAGTAAAACTATACCTAAACCTAAACGTATTCCTAACCTTAACCTCAGTAAAACAAATACAAGAATACAAGAACCTTGTGGGGCGAGCAGCAGTCCGCAAAATAAATGGGGGCGAGTGTGTTTTTGGGCGAGCGTTCCCGCTACCTTCCCACCAAGAGAGCACATATTTGTTCGAGTACTTTTCCACTATTAAAAAGGTCTTAACAGTCCTTAAATTGTCACTTCACTCATCTGCGGACCGCCCCCCCCCCCCCTAAAAGCACAGGTTGAGACATTGTCTATTACATTGGTTCTATGTGGGATTCGGGACAGCAGATCTACAAGCTCGCATTTGTGCCGCTCTGCAAGCTTGTACATCTGCTATTTAAGAATAGTGTTGAAAAATATCTAAAATGTTTGGAAACAATTATTTTGAACAATTTAGAATTTGTTTTACATAAATCTTTTCTTCTGGGGGGGGGGTCCCTGGGACAAAACCTTTTCAGATGGGGGTCCACGGCCAAATTCATATCAATTTGGGGGTTCCTTGACATGAAAAGGTTTGAGAACCACTGATCTAATGGGGGTGAATGGTGGTGGAATGGAGCTGGAACCTGGTCCAAATATGAAGCCATTTCATCATAGATTCACTGCCTTTTTTTGCTTTTATTTTAATGTTGTTTTATGCTTTTTCTTTTCCTTTTTTGCGTTGTTAAAATAGTTGGACTTTTTCTGTAGTTGTATTCTTGCTCTGTAAAGCACTTTGAGCTGCATGTCATGTCATGAAAGGTGCTACACAAATACAGTTTATTATTACTGCCAGGTAATATTTAATAAATTATTTTGCTGCCGCCAGCGTTATTCACCTTGTTTTGACAGAAGCCACTACGAACATGCTGATGTAAATAAAAAGTGTCCGGGGGGTGGGGGAGGGTCTGGTCTATTCACTGGAACAACATTTTTTTTTTACCGCGATCAGCCATTTTGTTCCGGTCGGCTGTTGAATAACAGCCGTTTTCACAAAAAAAAAGTGCAAGGAGTGTTTTTCTAAAACTCATAAAGGAGTGGACGGGAATGTCATTTCTTGGGATGACGTCACATCTGTCCATTTCTTCTTTCAGGGTCCTAGGATCATTCGTAAGTTGCAATAGAGCGCCCTCTTGTGGAATTTTCAAAATGTCAATGGTTGGATTTGAAATGACGGAGAACTCTGTCAATGGCAGGGAGACACGTCATAGACCACTGACATCATGAATGAATTTGTTAAGTGCTTTTCAAAAAATAGTTACTTTTTTTCTTTTTCTTCCTGTTCTTGGTCGTCATGGCTGCCAGTTCCCACCTGATGTTGTGTGGGAGTTCTGACTGCTCCAGACTGTACTGAATAACTGCTAGCTTGGATAACGTCTTCAGACTAGGACTCAAGTTTAGGATAAACAGGTCATTATCAAAGGCGATGAAACAATCTCCCACCATGCAACAGCAAGAACTATAAACTGAACTCGGGCCTTTCCCCTTGGGCTCAACCTTCTTCCAGGAGAAGGTCTCTGGACTGTATTTCCACAGATCATTGAAGGTCTGGCCCTTGTTGAAGCCACCAAATATGTACAGCTCTCCATTGTAGGCAAAGGCTGAATGACCGTAGCGTTCTTCTGGAAGAAGCAGTGCAGGAAGTGTGCTCAGCCAGCAGTTGGTCTCTGTGTCAAACACTCTGATCATGTTGTAGCTGATCATATGGTAGTCCTGGCGCCGCCACTGGCCCCCAAATACAAACATCTTTGTGCCGATGATGGTAGCAGAGTGGCGTGATGAAGTAGGTGGTGTAGTTCCTCTGGTGTTAATTAAAGACCAGACCATTGTGGTGGTGTCCAACTTGTACATGTCATTAGTCGATCCAGTCAGCTGGGTGCGTCCTCCATGGATAAACATGACCTTCCCCAAGACGCAGGCTGAGTGGTGGCGCCTCCTGTCTGGAACAATCCCAGAAACCTTAGGCTTTACCCAGAGGTGGGTGTTCACATCAAATGCATAAAGCACATTGCAGAGAGACCCCCCTCTGTGTGTAAGGCCTCCCCAGATGTAAACGATATCATCCATTAGCACAGCTGTGTGGTCCCGGCGCCTGGAGAGAACCTCAAGGTGGCATTCTCCTTTTCCAGGTGTCACTGGGGGCAACTTCACCCAGCGTAAAGACACAGGGTTGAAGACGTCCACATCAATCTGATCTACATTGCCATCACAGTTCCAGTTATCTCCAAATGAGAACACTTTGTGTTCCACTACTACGGTAGCATGACCGAATGAAGATGGCTGTACTTCCGGATGCCCCAACCAGTGAAACATTTCAACAGCACCACAGCAGATAAAAGCAGATTCTTCTAGTGTTGCTCTGTAAGAGTGGATTCCTATTGTTCTCGTTGCAACTTATATATTGGTTCAGCAGCACAAACGTCACACTAAGTTTGGCCAATCAACAAAGCCGATGGCGTTGGGTCAACCAATCAAGGAAGCCAATGGCTGTTGATCTTCCTAATATGGTAAATTGTTCACCGGTCCAGACAAACACTATTTAAAGGACATGGTTGTGATGTTGACATAGCGATGTCGTTGAGTGATAACGTCATTACGAAGAACGATGGCGCGAAAAAAAACATACGATCATATTTATGTTGGTTTAGATTTGTAATCACATTATTTTTATTCTGTGAGTCCTACAATCGCCTGCCGTTCACCACAGATCACCTAAGGTTAATTAAACCCACACACAACTAGAGGTGTGCTCTTTGGAATGCACATCTCCAAGGCTCAGATGACGTCATTCTTGCCCGAATATGGAGCCTTTAGGCCCCTACATGCTCCACCTCGGTGGGTGGAGAACTACAAAATGACATCACTGAGCAGCGGTGATGAGAGGTGAGACGGTCACCTCAACACACCTAGATGTTTTTACTCTCCCAACTAGCTGTGTGATTCATTCATTCAGACCAGAGCGATTGGAAGCAGACTTTGGGCTGAGGAATATAAACAAAGAATTTGTCCCCCTCTATTAGTGACACAAACTGTCAAATACACATCCATATTCCTCCATGACAAAATATCAAAATGTACGATTCCCAGGTATTAAAATATCCACGCTAGATGTAAACAAACTTGCTCCAGTGCTCAGGACAGAGCAAGCTACACAGCTGTGATTAATTACATCAGATTACTGAGCCGGGGGAGGGGGGAGGGGTATCTACGGAAGTCCATTGGTCCAAAAATGTAATGATACATACCAAAATTAAATTGAGTTTATGCACAGCAGCAGGAGTCAGCTGTGCGTGCTGTTTAAGCAGCAATCAATTGATTGTACCATTATGTAATATACCTTCAATACTGTTTCGCAAACGTTTTCATGCCAAGGACCCCCGAAATTTATTCGGCCGCCGACCCCTGTCTGACAATGTTTTTTTTAGCAAGGGACCGCCAGAAGATAAAGATATTGTTTGAAAATTCAAAATTATTCAAAATTCACTTGAATCAAACACAGATTTTTCAAAAGTGTTAAAAAAAATAGCAGATATACAAGCTTGCAGTGAGATTGTAGATCTGCTGTTGAATAGCCAATGGATAATTGAATACGGTGGTTAAGATTATAGTGAACCTATAGGAACACATTTTGCTGGGGACCCCCTGGAACACCCCCCAAGGGCCCCTGGGGGTCCCGAACCCCACTTTGAGAACCAACGTGCTATAGTTCACTCTCAACGTGGACATAAGTATAGACATTCTTCAGGTGAGGGTAGATTCTCTGTTTGGACATCATAGCCATAATTATAGTGTATATGTGGGACTATAGGTTCAATATTGTAAAAAAAAAAAAAAGTCCAATGTGAACCATAATATCAATATTATAAAAATATTTTTGTTAATATGAAATGTATATATATTTTTAATCATTTATTATTGGAGTTTGTATTGCCAAATTTGGGCATGGACGACATATACAATGATGACATCATCAATACTTTTAACATAACTGTCTACCCCCCTCTCCCCCCTCTGAACTGTTTACTGTACATATTTTTGATTAATACTCGGTTATATGATTTTTTTGCATAGTATTGTATATCTGTCTGTCATTAAATGTTTCGATGAATTGAGTAGACGGGACCCTAATGGAAACAAGCCATAGTGCTTTCTTGGGTTTAATCCTCCTATAGCAGACTTTCCTGTGCTTTTTGTTTGAGCAAACTGTTAAGAATTCAATCAATCAAAGCAGAACTATCTAGTGTCTTTCAGAGTCAGGTGGTCTATGAGGAAGTGAATGGTGGTGGAATGAGGCTGAAACCGTGTCCATATATGGAGTCATTGCATCACAGATATGTCATAGACGACTGACATCATAGACTGACCACAAGATGTCACAGATCCACGTGAAGCCACGCCCTCATTACACCCTGTCTTGTTAACTGGTGAGCTCAGCAAATCATTCTATGTTTTGCTTGTTACTTTCTGTTCTTGGTCGTCATGGCTGAGAGTTCCCACCTGACGTCGTGTGGGAGTTCTGACTGCTCCAGACCGTACTGAATAACTGCTAGCTTGGATAACGTCTTCAGAATAGGACTCAAGTCTAAGACGTACAGGTCATCATCAAAGGTGATGATACGATCGCCCACAATGCAACAGCACATATTAAACCTTGAACTCAAAAGGCTGAATGACCGTAGCGTGCTTCTGAAAGAAGCTGTGCAGAAGGTGTGTTCAGCCAGCAGTTAGTTTATGTGTCAAACACTCTGATGATGTTGTAGTCGTGGCCCTCTTGCCGGCCCCAAAATACAAACATCTTTGTCCCGATGATGGTGGTGGAGGGGAGGTATAAAGTATTGGTGTAGTTCCTCTGGTGTTAATTAAAGACCAGACCATTGTGCTGGTGTCCAACTTGTACATGTCATTAGTCCATCCAGTCAGCTGGGTGCGTCCTCCATGGATAAACATGACCTTCCCCAAGACACAGGCTGAGTGGCCCCACCTCCCATCTGGAACAGTCCCAGAAACCTTAGGCTTTACCCATCTGTGGGTGTCCACATCAAATGCATAAAGCACGTTGCAGAGAGACCACCCTCTGCATGTTTGGAAAATGTTGAACAATTTAGATTTTTTTTTACATAAATCTTCTCTTCTGGGGGGGTCCCTGGGACAAAACCTTTTCAGATGGGGGTCCACGGCCAAATTCATATCAATTTCGGGGTTCCTTGACATGAAAAAGTTTGAGAACCACTGATCTATAAGGGAGTGAGTGGTGGTGGAATGGAGCTGGAACCTGGTCCAAATATGAAGCCATTACATCATAGATTCACTGCCTTTTTTTGCTTTTATTTTAATGTTGTTTTATGCTTTTCCTTTTTTGCGTTGTTAAATTAGTTGGACTTTTTCTGTAGTTGTATTCTTGCTCTGTAAAGCACTTTGAGCTGCATGTCATGTCAAGAAAGGTCCTACACAAATACAGTTTATTATTACTGCCAGGTCATATTTAATTAATTATTTTGCTGCCGCCAGCGTTATTCACCTTGTTTTGACAGAAGCCACTACGAACATGCTGATGTAAATAAAGTGTCCGGGGGGTGGGGGAGGGTCTGGTCTATTCACTGGAACAACATTTTTCTTTTACCGTGATCGGCCATTTTGTTCCGGTCGGCTGTTGAATAACAGCCGTTTTCACTAAAAAAAGAGAAAAAATCACACCCTGTGTGAAGTGGGCGGTGTCTTGCTAGCTAATCACAATACTGAATGGAGTCGATCAATCATGTACAAAGGATAAATACATTTATTGAAACACTCTTTATGATGGACAAAACCATAACTTGAAAAAAAACAAACTTTGGTTTTTTTCAAGTTATGGTTGCTTATATAGGGCTATGCACATGTGTCATGTGACACTGGCCAATCACAGTCCTGAATAGGCTGTGATTGGCCAATCACAGCGCAGGATAATTCTACTAATTTCCTGGGCCCAGATCACAGCGCAGGAAAATGTACATTTTTCCAAATCTCACTTATAGGGGCGGTTTCACCGCCCAAAAAAGAGATAGGTCAAAAGATGGATTTCAATGTCAATGGCAGGGACACACGTCATAGACCACTGACATCATGAATGAATTTGTAAAGTGCTTTTAAAAAAGTAGTTACAAAGTGCTTTACATCATAGACTGACCACATGATGTCACAGATCCAGATGAAGCCACACCCTTATTACAACCTGTATTGTTAACTGGTGAACCCAGCAAATCATTATGTGAACCACTTTTTCTTTTTCTTCCTGTTCTTGGTCGTCATGGCTGCCAGTTCCCACCTGATGTTGTGTGGGAGTTCTGACTGCTCCAGACTGTACTGAATAACTGCTAGCTTGGATAACGTCTTCAAACTAGGACTCAAGTTTAGGATAAACAGGTCATTATCAAAGGCGATGAAAAAATCTCCCACCATGTAACAGCAAGAACTATAAACTGAACTTGGGCCTTTCCCCTTGGGCTCAACCTTCTTCCAGGAGAAGGTCTCTGGACTGTATTTCCACAGATCATTGAAGGTCTGGCCCTTGTTGAAGCCACCAAATATGTACAGCTGTCCGTTGTAGGCAAAGGCTGAATGACCGTAGCGTTCTTCTGGAAGAAGCAGTGCAGAAAGTGTGCTCAGCCAGCAGTTGGTCTCTGTGTCAAACACTCTGATCATGTTGTGGCGGTGCACATGGCGCCGCCATGTGCACCGGCCCCCAAATACAAACATCTTTGTGCCGATGATGGTAGCAGAGTGGCGTGATGAAGTAGGTGGTGTAGTTCCTCTGGTGTTAATTAAAGACCAGACCATTTTGGTGGTGTCCAACTTGTACATGTCATTAGTCCATCCAGTCAGCTGGGTGCGTCCTCCATGGATAAAAATGACCTTCCCCAAGACACAGGCTGAGTGGTGGCGCCTCCTGTCTGGAACAATCCCAGAAACCTTAGGTTTAACCCAGAGGTGGGTGTTCACATCAAATGCATAAAGCACGTTGCAGAGAGACTCCCCTCTGCGTGTAAGGCCTCCCCAGATGTAAACTATATCATCCATTAGCACAGCTGTGTGGTCCCGGCGCCTGGAAGGAACCTCAAGGTGACATTCTCCTTTTCCAGGTGTCACTGGGGGCAACTTCACCCAGCGTAAAGACACAGTGTTGAAGACGTCCACATCAATCTGATCTACATTGCCATCACAGTTCCAGTTATCTCCAAATGAGAACACTTTGTGTTCCACTACTACGGTAGCATGACCGAATGAAGATGGCCGTGCTTCCAGATGCACCTCCCAGTGAAACATTTCTCACAACACCACCACTGCAGATAAAAGCAGATACTCTTCAAGTGTTGCTCTGTAAGAGTGGATTCCTATTCACGTTGCAACATATATTCGTTCAGCGGCACAAACGTCACACTAAGTTTAGCCAATCCACAAAGCCGATGGTGTTGGGTCGACCAATCAAAGAAGCCGATGGCTGTTGATCTTCCTAATATGGTAAATTGTTCACCGGTACAGAGAGACTCTTTTTAAAAGACATGGTTATCATCATAACTTATGATGATGACATTCGTTGAGTGATGACGTCATTACCTAGAAAACACAATGACCCAAAAAACCCTATGATAATAGATAATGTTGGTTTAGATTTGTCATCACATTATTTTTATTCCGTGAGTCCTAGGATCACCTGCGGTTCAACAGAGATAACCTGCGCAGAATCAGTGCAGAATCAGTAGGACCATAATCCTACTAATATTACTGAGGTTAGGGTTAGGGGTTAGGTTTAGGTATAGTTTTACTGAGGTTAGGGGTTAGGTTTAGAAATAGTTTTACTGAGGTTAGGGTTAGGCATAGGAAACTGCCACTCCTTCGCTGCTTCTGCCGCCCCGCCACCCGGCACCTGCCCCTCCGCCGCCGGCATCCCGCAGCTCCCCCGCCGGCAGCCCACCGCTCCGTCAGCGGCAGCTCCGCGAAATCTTCCGCTGCCGGAAAATGCACTCGCTGTCCCTCACTAGAGGTGCGCTCTTTGGAACGCACATCTCCAAGGCTCAGATGACGTCATTCTTGCCCAAATATGGAGCCTTAAGGCCCCTAAATGCTCCACCTCGGTGGGTGGAGAACTACAAAATGACATCACTGAGCAGCGGTGATGAGAGGTGAGGTTTTTACTCTCCAACTAGCTGTGTGATTCATTCATTCAGACCAGAGCGATTGGGAGCAGACTTGGGCTGAGGAATTTATACAAATAATTTGTCCCCCTCTATAGTGACCATGCATAAACACAAACTGTCAAATAATAGCAACACGTCCATGTACCTACTACCTCTGTGAAAAAAATATCAAAATGTCCGATTTCAAGGTATTAAAATATCCACGCTAGATGTAAACAAACTTGCTCCAGTGCTCAGGACAGAGCGAGCTACACAGCTGTGATTAATTACATCATATTACTGAGCCGGGGGAGGGGAATCTACGGAAGTCCATTGGTCCAACAAAGAAATTATACATACCAAAATGAAATAAATACAATTGAGTGTATGCACAGCAGGAGTCAGCTGTGCGTGCTGTTTAAGCAGCAATCAATAGACTGTACTATTATGTAATGTACCTGCTATACTGTTTCTCATACCTTTTTCAAGCCCCAAATTGATACGTATTTGGCAGCCGATCCCCGTCTGAAAATGTTTTGTGCCAGGGACCGCCAGAAGAGAAAAATGGTGTTTAAAAATTCCAAATTATTCAAACATCACTTGAATCAAACATCCACCCCAAATGTTTCGATGAATTGAGTACACGGGACCCCAATGGAAACAAGCCATAGTGCTTTCTTGGGTTTAATCCATCTATAGCAGACCTTGTATTGAACTGTACTTTCCTGTGTTTTTTTTTAGCAAACTGTTAAGAAAGTATTCAATCAATCAATCAAACCAGAACTATCTAGTGTCTTTCAGAGTCAGGTGGTCTATGAGGAAGTGAATGGTGGTGGAATGAGGCTGAAACCGTGTCCATATATGGAGTCATTACATCACAGATATGTCATAGACGACTGACATCATAGACTGACCACATGATGTCACAGATCCACGTGAAGCCACTCCCTCATTACACCCTGTCTTGTTAACTGGTGAGTTCAGCAAATCATTCTGTTTTGCTTTTTACTTTTTGTTGATGGTCGTCATGGCTGCCAGTTCCCACCTGACGTTGTGTGGGAGTTCTGACTGCTCCAGACCGTACTGAATAACTGCTAGCTTGGATAACGTCTTCAGACTAGGACTGAAGTCTAAGATATTCAGGTCATCATGCAAGAGGATGATACGATCTCCCACAATGCAACAGCACGGCATAAACCTTGAACACGGGCCTTTCCCCTTGGGCTCAACCTTCTTCCAGGAGAAAGTCTCTGGACTGAATTTCCACAGATCATTGAAGGTCTGGTCGTTGTTGACGCCACCGAATATGTACAGCTCTCCATTGTAGGCAAAGGCTGAAGGACCGTAGCGTGCTTCTGGAAGAAGCTGTGCCGAAGGTGTGTTCAGCCAGCAGTTAGTTTCTGTGTCAAACTCTCTGATGATGTTGCAGTCCTGGCCCTCCTGCTTGCCCCCAAATACAAAAATCTTTGTCCCGATGATGGTGACAGAGGGACGGTATAAAGTAGTTGGTGTAGTTCCTCTGGTGTTAATTAAAGACCAGACCATTGTGCTGGTGTCCAACTTGTACATGTCATTAGTCCATCCAGTCGGAGGCAATCCTCCATGGATAAACATGACCTTCCCCAAGACACAGGCTGAGTGGCCCCACCTCCCCTCTGGAACAGTCCCAGAAACCTTAGGCTTTATCCATCGGTGGGTGTCCACATCAAATGCATAAAAAACGTTGCAGAGAGACTCCTCTCTGGATGTAAGGCCTCCCCAGATGTAAACAATATCATCCATCAGCACAGCTGTGTGTCCCCGGCGCCTGGAGGGAACCTCAAGGTGACGTTCTCCTCTTCCAGGTGTTACTGGGGGCAACTTCACCCAGCGTAAAGACACAGTGTTTAAGACATGCACATCAATCTGATCTACGTGATTACAGTACACGTTCCTTCCAAATGAGAACACTTTGTGTTCCACTGTTACGGCAGCATAAACAAATGGAAATGGCACTGCTTCCAGATACCCCGTCCAGCAAAACATTTCAAGAGTTGCTCTGCAAGAGTGGATTCCTATTGTTCACGTTGCAACTTATATTGGTTCAGCGGCACAAACGTCCCACTAAGTTTGGCCAATCAACAAAGCCGATGGCGTTGGGTCGACCAATCAAGGAAGCCAATGGCTGTTGATCGTCCTAATATGGTACATTGTTCACCCGTCTAGACACTCTTTTTAAAGGACATGGTTGTGATGATGACATTGTGATGTCGTTGAGTGATGATGTCATTACGTAGTCATACAAACAAACTATGATAATAGATATGTTGGTTTAGATTTGTCCTCACATTATTTTTTAACCTGTGGTTTCTAGGATCACCTGCAGTTCACCTCAGATCACCTGCATTTAATTAAACCCACACACAACTAGGGGGTGCGCTCTTTTCAATGCATATCTCCAAGGCTCAGGAGTTCCCAAATGGACCCTTACCGGGTCTGTAACTCTGAGAGTGTACAATAAGTACCATTTGTCACTGACTTGCAGGTACAGGCAGCGAAATGTTGTTGGGACTTTGTCCCGCAGATTGTGCTACACACATATAACAAAACAAATGATAAAAGAAAATGGAATTTAATTACAACAATTTCAAAATACAAATATAAAGTGATAGAGCTATAGTATACGCTCATACTTAGGGACTTGTCTTAGACAGACACAGTAACTTATCATAATTAACAGTGTTTCCGTGTGCAGTCTACACGCACGCGCGCGCACGCACGCACGCACGCACGCACGCACGCACGCACACACACACACACACACACACACACACACACACACACACACACACACACACACACACACACACACACACACACACACACACACACACACACACACACACACACACACACACACACACACGTATAGCATGAGCAGCATTTCTCAACAGCATTAGTAACAGTATTTAATTCACATTATTGTATTGTGTAATATTGTCTTGTGTGTTTGGGTTTAACGCATGTACATAGTCTATCCATGCTTAAGTAGAGCTTTCTACAGTAATTTGGTCAAATGTGCCTCTTAAAGTTGATGCAGATATATGCTGGCCAGGTGAAATTCATCAAAATGTATCATGAATGAGAGAGAAAGAGAAAAGACGCTAGTTTGGTGTGCAGGGAACAAACTGTTTTTGACCGTATGTTTTTCACCATATTTCACAGGTGTTTTGATGTCAATTAACCTGTTACTGGAACAGAACACAAACTGTGTTCGTACAAGGACTTCATATGTTGGTCTTTTTTAGTGCATTTTTGGGCAGTGTAGCCGCCCCTATAAGTGGGGTTGGGACACCTCATTAGTACACCCTTCGCTGTACTGTGATTGGCTCATAATTAGTACACCCCTAGCATTAGTACACCCCTAGCTGTACTGTGATTGGCTGACTCTATTGGCTGACTCTATTCAGCACTGTGATTGGCTAGCGAGACACATGATGAAATTAATAACCTATAAATAGGACTATGCTTCCATCACTGTGATGACCACACCGCCCACTTCACACTGGGTGTGATTTTTGGGCGGTGTAGCCGCCCCTATAAGTGGGGTTGGGACACCTCATTAGTACACATTTGCTGTACTGTGATTGGCTCATTAGTACACCCCTAGCTGTACTGTGATTGGCTGACTCTATTGGCTGACTCTATTCAGCACTGTGATTGGCTAGCGAGACACATGATGACATTAATAACCTATAAATAGGACTATGCACTTAAAAAAAACATTTTTTTTTAAAAGTGAGCTTCCATCACTGTGATGACCACACCGCCCACTTCACACTGGGTGTGATTTTTTTGTACTTGTGTTGTGAGCTGGAGTATTCAGTAAAGTTCTATAAACGTCATCATCTCTGCGTCGTAGAGTCTGTGAGTTGCTACCAAATGGATGTGCAAATACAGTAAAACCCCACCTTAAATAAGTGACAGTGGCAAACGCAATTTGGACTTTTGGAAAATTCTGCCACTATAACACTTATTGTCTTATGTTTTGTACGAATGGAACCAAATGGACCAGTAAGGGTCCCTTTGGTTCCATGTGTACGCTTTGAGCTATCTATGTGTTGAAATAAATACAAAAATAATCAATTATTAAAAGGATTAGTCGGATGAATTATAGACGGCTTAACAGACAACATTACACTGTAACGTTGTATGCGCTCGCAGACCGGCACCAAATGAACCCCGCTGCTCATAAGATGCAATGTTAAAGTGGTCACTGCACTCACGTGTAAAAATGCATCCCATCAAACTTTTAGATGCTCTTTTTCTCCCAGTGTGGAGGAAGAATGCTTAGGATTTTTACTGTGATTTCTCGCTCTTGAAATATATAAGCCTTGGTTTCTGTTGTGTGTAAACAATAATAACAATTCAAAGCAGGCTGTCATAAGAACGGAGGGAGCGCTCTATGATCACGGCACCAGAGCCTGATCCTGCAGCCCGTCAAGCGTAATTTATGCTTCGTCCCGCGAAGGTGTCGCGCGCAGAGAACGTTACGGCTGAGAATAGCAGACCTCCAAGCTCACAACTCTCTCATCCGTGACGCGGTCGTGAGCTTGTATGTCAGCTGTTCTCGGCGCGCGATACCGTTGCGGGGCGAAGTACATAATATGTCTCGCTAGGGCGCACCCCACTAGCCAACACACAGAGGAGGTTGAATGAACTGAGACCAGTGATCCCCAAAACAGCAGGTTTGGGGATCTGTTGGGAATTGATTACATGAAACCTGTGCGTCCAGTCTCAATGTTTTGAGACTGAAATTGACTTTTTAAACAAAATTGGTCTATTGCTCTTACTTGTCTGAGGTGGGAGGAGTGTGCACGACGTGCTGATGCTCTGTGCGAGGAGGCCGTCATGGCTGGGTTTGGCCTCCGGGGGGCTCAGGGGCACAGACAGGAAGTGGCTGAGGTTGATGGGGTGAGTCTGACTCTGGGCCAGGCAGGGCAGGCTGCGGCGGGACGGCTTCAGACCCTTCTCCTTCAGGGTCTCACTGATGCTGGTGTGCATGCCTGGAGGAGGAGGAACCATCGACCCATTAAAAACCAGGAAAGCATGATCCGTGTTATTTTGTACTTTTGGCTATTCCAAAAAAAAATAGCAGATATACACAAGCTCATAACGCTTCACTTCGTGCCGCGCTATGAGCTTGTAGATCTGCTATTTAAAAAGAAAATTGTGCCAATGACAATTTGTGCAAATCTTTGAATATACATTCTTTTAAAGTGAACATTTTTAACTCAAATCTTTGCTTCTGGGGGGGTCCCTGAAACCAAATATTGAGATGGGGGGAGGGGGGGGGGGTCACCAAATACATATAATTGTGGGGGTCCTTTACAAGTGGTGGAAAAAGTACAAAACATTTTTACTCAAGTAAAAGTATGAATACTGCAATGTAGGAAGAGTAAAAGTCCGGTAATCAAAATGTACTTGTGTCGCAATTGTAGTGGAGTAAAAGTACAATATTTGCCTCTGAGAAGTAGTGGAGTAGAAGTAATAGTACTGAAAATTGGAAATACTCCAGTAGAGTAAAAAATCACACCCTGTGTGAAGTGGGCGGTGTCTTGCTAGCTAATCACAATACTGAATGGAGTCAACCAATCATGTACAAAAAAGAAATACATTTATTGAAACACTCTTTATGATGGAAGAAACCATAACTTGAAAAAAAACAATATATGTTTTTTTTTCAAGTTATGGTTTCTTATATAGGGCTATGCACATGTGTCATGTGACACTGGCCAATCACAGTCCTGAATAGACTGTGATTGGCCAATCACGGTGCAGGGTTAGGCGGGGTACATTTTTGTACATTTTTGTACATTTTTGGCCAATGCACATTCCTGCACATTGTACAAATATCCAAACCTCACTTATAGGGGCGGTTTCACCGCCCAAAAAAAATCCTCAGTAAACTACAGAACTTGAGTAAATGTGCTTAGTTACTTTACACCACTGTCCTTTACATGAAAAAGTTTCAGAACCACAGCAAGATACGTTTTTCAGGAAACTTCACTGAAATGGCTTTTCAGAAAACTGTTTACTGAAAATATGAATCCCCACAAATATTTTTTTCCCCAACCACCTAAAACTGTCTCTTTGTATTACAAAAAGAGAACAATTGCATTATGTTTAATATTCTTCCCCAATGTCCACACAATGCTCCATCATTCAGCAAACATTCAGTTTCCAATAACACCCTGAACTTGAGAAAAAGAACATCATTTATTATAATGTAAAAACAGTGCTGGGACAACGACACTGCCCTGAGGAAGGCTGTCCCCAATTATAATTGAAATAAATCTATCCAATAAAAAGTCTTTAACCCAATGATATGGTCGACCTGCTGTTCCAATCATAGCGTTGTTGTCGGGCAGAAACCTTGTATTTCCGTACTTCAACTTGTGATGTTTATTTTTTTGTACATGAATGCCCTACTTCGCAGAGGTGGAAAGTAACTAAGTACATTTACTTACTGTACTTAAGTAAATGTTTTACTTTACTGGGGTATTTCCATTTTTTTACACTTTTACTTCTGCTCCACTACATCTCAGAGGTAAATATTTTCACTCCACTACAATTATTTTAAACTTTAGTTACTAGTTACTTTGTAGATTTGCATTATTATTACAAGTAAGACGCGCGAACGCAGCTCGAAAATATTGTGTATTTACGGACTTGTAATCCGTGTTATTTCACCGTGATGGGGAGAGAACATTGACATTGTGTGTGTGTGTGTGTGTGTGTGTGTGTGTGTGTGTGTGTGTGTGTGTTTTGCAGGCTGTTGTGCATTGTAATCAGAGCATTGTCTAAATTCCTGCACTCTGGCGCACTCAGGTGGCCACTTACAGGCAGTGCACGCATGTGAGTCACATGGGGGCGCGAGCCAATGAGAGCATGAACACAGACAAACAGACACACACACAACCCGAGCACGGTTACATAGTAAGCTCCACTTGGTCGGAGGCGCGGCGCCGCGCCTCCGTCCGCGCCTCCGTCCGCGTTCGCAACAAAACACACACTAACCACTTCAGCCCTACTGTATATTCTTTTGCCATTTGAAAATAGCCGATCTACAAGCTTGCGTTGCATTGCGTCGCGTTGTGAACTTGTAGATCTGCTATTTTCTAAAGATTTTTATACATTTTTGAAAACTTGTGAAATGGGACATTCTGCTAAATGAGTACTTTCACTTTTGGTAATTTAGGTATATTTTTATGCCAATGTTTGTACTTTTACTCAAGTAAATTTTGAATACTGGACTTTTAATTTTGAATACTGGACTATTACTTGTAACAGAGTATTTCTACCTTGTGGTATTAGTACTTTTACTTAAGTAAAAAACATTTCCTTGCATAGTGCAGGACAGTTGTATAGGTATAACATGCTGTTGTTCCGTTTTGACGGTGCTTCTTGTTTTCTTTTTCTTGCCTTGTATTGCTATCACTTTTGGGGGTCCTTGACATGGAAAAGTTGGAGCACAACTGATATAGCAACATACTGTTAGGATTTAGAAAATATATAAAATATTTTTAGATAATATATTTGGGTTTACATATTTGAGTTACAAACAATATACATTCAAAGATTTGCAAAAATGTTCATGATTCAGAGTGACTTACAGTAAACAAGGTAAACACATACTACATAGAATGCAGAGAGACAGTGTAGTGTCTCAGTAAACTATAGGATCACAGGTAAACCAAGAACCCAGCATCAGTCTAAACAATATAATGTGCTGCCTCTCTGTCTGCAGTGTGTGTGTGTGTGTGTGTGTGTGTGTGTGTGTGTGTGTGTGTGTGTGTGTGTGTGTGTGTGTGTGTGTGTGTGTGTGTGTGTGTGTGTGTGTGTGTGTGTGTGTGTGTGTGTGTGTGTGTGTGTGTGCTGTAGCCCCCCGAAGCTATAGGCAGTGTTGCCAGATTTTGCGAGAGAGATAAGCAACAAGGTCTATGAAAACAAACCCAAAAGAAGCAACTAACACATGACATGAGATGAGCACTTTAAGCCTATGTATATATATCGGCTATTTGAAAATATCAGATCTACAAGCTCACAACTTTGTGAGCCCAAAGTTGCTTATAATAAACGGACATGGCAACACTGGCTATAGGTCCACTCACTGCCTGGCTGAGTTATGAAAGCGTGACCGTGGCTACAGATCCTATAGCCTGTGGGGACCGTAACCGTGACAACAGAGCCCATAGCCTGAGGCAAAAAAATAATAAATCCAGATAAACAGCTTCACTTTGGGGAAAGTGGAAAAATGGGCCTCAACGCTGTCTTCATAAACCAATGGTCAATGCCCGTGTGCAGGTTCAGATTGATTGATTCAACCATGCAGGGGTCTTCAACGTTTTTCAGGTCAAGGACCACTTAGCTGACAGAGCGATGAAGCAGGGACCCCCACTATGTATATTGCATAATATTGTGTTGCAGATTAAACTTTTTCATAGATTTCATAGACAGCTACATAGATGTTTGACTGCATTATCAACAATGCTGTGTCCACGAATGTTTGTGGATCTCTTCTCCACTAGTCTTAGTTCTACTGGATCTCTTCTCCACTAGTCTTAGTTCTACTGGATCTCGTCTCCACTAGTCTTAGTTCTACTGGATCTCGTCTCCACTAGTCTTAGTTCTACTGGATCTCTTCTCCACTAGTCTTAGTTCTACTGGATCTCTTCTCCGCTAGTCTTAGTTCTACTGGATCTCTTCTCCACTAGTCCATAGCCGCGGGAAGACCTTTTAGGTTAGGGGTGCGGTATGCGCACCTCATGCACGCGCACGCGCGGTTCTGGGCGGATTGGGTTCGTTTTTTCCCCAGTTTTTGGTTTCTTTATTTCGGTTTTAGGGTTAGTATTAGGGTTAGGTTAGAGTTATGTTATTTAATTCTTATTTTTGCCTGATTTTACCGATTTATTATCAAAAAACCTACCTTGGGGGAGGGGGGGCGGCCGCACCCCCAGCACCCCTACTTCCCGCGGTACTGCACTAGTCTTAGTTCTACTGGATCTCTTCTCCACTAGTCTTAGTTCTACTGGATCTCTTCTCCACTAGTCTTAGTTCTACTGGATCTCTTCTCCACTAGTCATAGTTCTACTGGATCTCTTCTCCACTAGTCTTAGTTCTACTGGATCTCTTCTCCACTAGTCTTAGTTCTACTGGATCTCTTCTCCACTAGTCTTAGTTCTACTGGATCTCTTCTCCACTAGTCTTAGTTCCACTGGATCTCTTCTCCACTAGTCTTAGTTCTACTGGATCTCTTCTCCACTAGTCTTAGTTCTACTGGATCTCTTCTCCACTAGTCTTAGTTCTACTGGATCCCTTCTCCACTAGTCTTAGTTCTACTGGATCTTTTCTCCACTAGTCTTAGTTCTACTGGATTCCTTCTCCACTAGTCTTAGTTCTACTGGATCCCTTCTCCACTAGTCTTAGTTCTACTGGATCTTTTCTCCACTAGTCTTAGTTCTACTGGATTCCTTCTCCACTAGTCTTAGTTCTACTGGATCCCTTCTCCACTAGTCTTAGTTCTACTGGATCCCTTCTCCACTAGTCTTAGTTCTACTGGATCTCGTCTCCACTAGTCTTAGTTCTACTGGATCTCTTCTCCACTAGTCTTAGTTCTACTGGATCTCTTCTCCACTAGTCTTAGTTCTACTGGATCTCTTCTCCACTAGTCTTAGTTCTACTGGATCTCTTCTCCACTAGTCATAGTTCTACTGGATCTCTTCTCCACTAGTCACTCACTAACATTTTAGTCTAGTTTTTATTTGTTGACAAAATTGTCAATATATTTAGTCTTAGTTTTAGTCATCATAGCTTAGTTTTATTTAGTTTTCGTCAGTGAAAAAAAGGTAGTCGACCAACATTTTTCGTCATCGTTTTAGTCGACAAAATCAACACTGGTTTACACATGATATTTTCTATTAATAATACGTTGGATTCACGTTAATGTGCATTTCAGAAAATTAACTACTGATCTTGTCCTCCATCATAATCTCACACAGTTCAAAGTGCATTGACCAGGAGTTCATAAGCTTAGAGTTTACAAGTACAGTTCATAGAGTTCACGCGTCTCAATCTCAATCTACAACCCCCCCCCCCTCTCTTCCCTCAGTACCCTGTGTTGTTCAGTTCACTGGGTTTCCCTGAGCTTGTAGATCTGCTATTTTCACTATTTCTGTTTTGTATAGTTATCTGAAAAATGTCATTGATATTAAAAAAGAAAATGTACTTTGTAATTTGTATTTTGAAATGCTTAAATATATATTTAAAAAAATAGCAGATCTACAAGCTCATAGCACGGCACTCGAGCTTGTAGATCTGTTATTTTTGAATAGTCAAAGAAATCTAAAATGACAGAAGCGTTCCCAGATTGAATGGGTCAAAGGGCAGTTCTGTGCGTGCTAGTATATTCTCTTACAGAGATTTAATGTAAAGTGAGTTCATGTTCTCACTAGAGTTCACAAGTTCTCATGGGTCAAAATCTCAATCTCCAACCCCTCCTCTTTCCTCACCACCTTCATTTGTCAATGTCACTTCACTGGGTTTTTGTTAGTGGTGTAAAGTAACTAAGTACATTTACTTAAGTACTGTACTTAAGTACAATTTTGAGGTAGTTATACTTTACTTGAGTATTTCAATAATTTTACTTGAACTCCACTACATCTCAGATGCAAATATTTTACTTTTACTCCACTACAATTATTTGAAAACCTTAGTTACTAGTTAGATGATGTTGATTATCATTACAAAACATACATTAACCACTTCAGCCCCATATACATTTCGGCCATTTGAAAATAGCCGATCTACAAGCTCACAATGCGTCGCATTGTGAGCTTGTAGATCTGCTATTTTCAAAAGATTTTTTATACATTTGAAAACTTGAAATGGGATATTCTGCACAATGAGTACTTTTACTTTTGGTACTTTAAGTATATTT
Organism: Gymnoscopelus braueri; assembly: GCF_963280865.1. Classification (NCBI taxonomy): domain Eukaryota; kingdom Metazoa; phylum Chordata; class Actinopteri; order Myctophiformes; family Myctophidae; genus Gymnoscopelus; species Gymnoscopelus braueri. The sequence continues at coordinate 51,543,898 of NC_137610.1, read as the reverse complement.
TGGTGCCAATACCTTTTCACTTTTACTCAAGTACATTTTGAATTCCGGACTTTTACTTGTAACAGAGTATTTCTACATGGCAGTATCGATACTTTTACTTAAGCAAAACAATTGAGTACTTTTTCCACCACTGCTAGAGTTCACAAGTTCTCATGGGGTCAATTTCAATCTCCAACCCCACTTTTTCCTCACTACCTTCATTTGTCAATGTCACTTCACTGGGTTTCTGTGTTCTGGTTAATCTAATCTAATCTAATCTGTCCTCGCTGTCGACCTCCACAGGCTGACAAACCAGCCGTAATCCCTGGATCATCTGCCCCGTTTCTTTGTTTGTTTTTTTGCAATGCTTTCATGTTCTAATCAACCCTCCAAACAAACACTGTCTGAGTTACAGGGTCGCCAAGCAGTGTTGCCATGTCCGCTTACTATAAGCGACTCTGGGCTTGTTTCCTAACGTTGTTTAAATCAGCGGTTCTCATGTTAAGGACCCCCATAGTAACATGCATTTGGCTACAGACCCCCATCTGAAAATGTTTTGTGCCAGAAACCCTCATACAACAACTGTGTTGTTCTGTGTGTTTCAAAAATATTCCAAATATTGATCTTTATATTTTAGAAAATATCAGATTGGCTATTTTCAATTAGTCGATTGGGTCAAAGTGGTAAACTTGCTTCTGTTGGGCTTGTTTTCGTGGACATGGACGTGTATTTCTCTCGCATGATCTGGCAACACTGGTGCGAAGGAGCCTGAGCACCCTCACAGAAAGCAGAGCACCCCCAGAGAAAGCAGAGCACCCTCACAGAAAGCAGATTACCCCCAGAGGAAGCAGAGCACCCACAGAGGAAGCAGAGCACCCCCATAGGAAGCAGAGCACCCCCAGAGGAAGCAGAGCACCCCCACAGAGGAAGCAGATCACCCCCAGAGGAAGCAGAGCACCCACAGAGAAAGAACAGAACCCACAGAGGAAGAACAGAACCCACAGAGGAGCGCGCCAATTGGAACGCTAATGTGTAGGATGTGATCTGATACGTAATTCTGAACATTATTTCTGTCATTCCAATCTGGGAACCCATCGTCAAATAAAAAGGAAAAACAGCACCCTCTGCTGTTTTTCACTTATTCATTTGACTCTGGGCGGAGCTGTACGGAGGACCCATGCTTTGTCTCTCTTCAGCCTTTCACTTCCGGTGGTGCGACTATGTTTTCATTCCCACAAACAATATTTCTCCACGGAACACTAACACCATTTCTCCCAAAGAACATGGATCGTTTTGTTTATAAGCCCACTTGTTTCTATGATGAAAGAGTAAGTTAAAATGTTACAAACTTTCCGTGGTTTTGTCTGCTCCGAGGACGCTATTGTGAAATGAGTTTCGGTTTGTTTCCAGTAGGGAACGAGCCGCACACATGTAAATCCCGCCCACTACATTTGATTGGGTAAAGCGCAGCCTGCTTCCTGATCTGATGGCACGCCCACTTGTAGCCAATGTGCACGGCTACCGAACCAAGCCCCCAGAACCCAGTGGTTTCATTGAAGCCAAATGGACATGCTGGCCATTCGTGGTACTGCAGGCCTGGGGCCTCAACATGAACGAGCGAAAACGGTTTCGACCAATGGGCTCGACTCACGAGCGTGCGCACGTGCTTGCGCACGGGGCTGCGCGCTTCTGTGACGCAAAACGCGTCACATCTGTGACGAATTGGGCCCATAATAGGCCGCGCCCACCAAATTTCCAACACGGAAGAAGGGGTGATTTAGGCCCATGCGCTGGGTGAGCAACTCAATGCAAGTGGATGGGAGGAGATTTCGGGTGCCCTCTCTATTATTTTTTACTCTATGCTAGCGACAGATTCAAATGCAGCTCTGAATCTGTTCTTGAGAGATTACTGTCATTCAAACTCTCTCTCTCTCCTCTCTGTAATCTGCAAAGAAGATTGTTAATTCCTCGTGCCAGTTATGGATTCACGGTCTGGTGTTGTTGAACACCCCCCCCCCCCCCCCCACCACCACCACCACCACGCCCGCCCACGGACATTGTCTGGAGAAAACAGACATCAAGCAGAAATGCCTTGCCAAGTTTTTATGGCAAGATGATTTTCAACCTACTTCATAATAAGCCTCAAGAGGATGATGTCTATAGCCTCTTTTGAACTGGTTTTGTACAACAAACAGGATAAACACAGGATGACAGAGATATTAGGAGAGGAAGGAATCCAGTCCAAGTCCTCCTCCATAAAAAAACATCACTTCAAAAGCAGCAAATTAACCAATTAAAACCCGGAGAGCATCTGTGTCATTCTAAAATTTAGCTAGGCTATGTAATTATCTATCTATCTATCTATCTATCTATCTATCTATCTATCTATCTATCTATCTATCTATCTATCGAGAGAGAGAGAGAGAGATGTTGTTCAGGAAACTCTTTAGAACAGTGGTTTAGAACAGTGGTTCTCAAAAAATATCAGATATACAAGCTCACAGCGTGTCACTTCGTACAGTACTGCGAGCTTGTACATCTGATATTTTTGCTCATTTTTAGAAAAACCTTCAAAGTTTTTGAAACATGTTGAATGATTTTGATTTTTTTTTAACACAAATCTTCTCTTCTGGGGGTCCCTGGCACAAAACATTTTCAGATGGGGGTCAATGTGGGGGTCTTTGGCACCAAAAGGTTTGAGAACTACTGATTTAGGAGGCATTTGTGGAATCGGCCACAGGTCTTAATGGGCAGTGGTGGAAAGTATCTAAGTACATTCACTCAAGTACTGTTTTACAAGTACAATTTTGTAGGTATTTATTACTTTACTGGAGTATTTCCAATTTTCAGTACTTTTACTTCTACTCCACTACATCTCAGAGGCAAATATTGTACTCAATTACTTAACTTTTTGTAGATTTTGATTATTATTTGAAAACATACATTAACCACTTCAGCCCTATATACATTTCGGCCATTTGAAAATAGCCGATATACAAGCATTGTGAGCTTGTAGATCGGCTATTTTCAAAAGATGTCTTTGAAAACTTGGGATGAAATGGGACATTCTGCATAACGAGTACTTTCTACTTTTGGTACTTTTACGTACATTTTGAAACCAATACCTTTGTACTTTTACTCAAGTGCATTTTTAATTCCGGACTTTTACTAGTAACAGAGTATTTCTACATTGCAGTATTGATACTTTTATGTAAGTAACAGATTTGAGTACTTTTTCCACCACTCTTCATGGGTTAATAAATCAAAGCACACAGCTGAACATAATGTCAACACAGCTCAATTCACACACAGAGGACAGAAGAAACAGCCCTAACTACATGAATATAAATGGAAAGAAGTGTTGATAAGGAGAAGTTACCATGGAGCTACTGATGTCTGCAGGGAGGCTGGTGGCTGACGGAAGCACTCACACCTGGCCTGAGTCACGCACACCTGGCCTGAGTCACTCACACCTGGCCTGAGTCACTCACACCTGGCCCGAGTCAAACTAATTACATTCTGAGCTGACTGTGAGGACACCAGGCATGACTCCAACTCCTATACCCCTAACCCCTTACATCTAACCTATTAAAAGGGTCCCTGGGCTAATAAGCCAAATATGCCTTAATAGCCTACATTATAATTGTCCTCTAAGTAAAATGTCAAATAAAAGTATTTATTTTAGAAATAGTTCATCTTTCACTCAATAGGGACAATGCCCGTCACAAGTTGATGATGTACTTTGCCCATGTGTGGTCTAGCCCTATGGAATTTATGGAATACTTGCAGCGGTTCCGGTAGGAGACACAAAGGAGACTATTTGTGTCTCCTATACCGGAACCCCTGCTCGTCATCAGGTGGATTTGAACAGCTTTGTTAATATGGTGATGTACTTGTGGTCCAGTGGCACGGCGCAGTTCTTTAACAGTTCATTATGTGTGCAACAGATTCCAGGTCTTGATTATTATGGAGTAAACAGAATGAATCATGTTGTGCCAGAGAGGGACCGGAGGGCAAGCTTCTATTTAGTGGACACCTGGAGTCTGGCTTTTATTGTAAACTTGAGAATTGATGTGTCTATTGTTGCAAGTGCACGTGAACACGCACACACACACACACACACACACACACACACACACACACACACACACACACACACACACACACACACACACACACACACACACACACACACACACACACACACACACACAGACCACTTCAGCCCTATATACATTTCGGCCATTTGAAAATAGCAGATCTACAAGCTACGCATTGTGAGCTTGTAGATCTGCTATTTTCAAAAGATGTCTATACATTTCAAAACATGTGAAATGGGACATTCTGCATATAAGTACTTCCTACTTACAGAACTTTACGTACATTTTGATACCAATACTTTTGTACTTTTACTCAAGCACATTTTGAATACAGTACACACACACACACACACACACACACACACACACACACACACACACACACACACACACACACACACACACACACACACACACACACACACACACACACACACACACACACACACACACACACACACACACACACACACACACACACACAGAGAGAGAGAGTAGTCGCTATCATAACATCATGGTCCATCTGCTGTCTCATTGACTGTTTTATTTCCATGAGGTGACCTTTGGGGGATTAAATGACGCCTGACAGGCAGCTGAGTATCATTATGCTGATGAACAACAGGTGTGTCTTCACACCACGGCTCAGAGGATGATTAATTAATTTGACTCCAGGCCAGGTGTGACTCGGCTATTTTCAGTAAAGAGCTTTTGGTGCGGGACTCCCCTCTTCCTTTGGCGCGTCACCTAGGGATGGGACCGTAATCGTTATTAGCGTTTATCGTGATAAAAAAATTACGCTCACAGTAATCGTATCGCAGAGATTTTAATGTATGGTGAAATTGTCCTCTGCATATCCCGTACCACTTAAAACTCTCTAGAATTGGTAAAACGCACCTGTAAAGAACGTACTTGATACAGTCTTTTTTTCACTCTCTAAATATCTTTGCCAAAAATAGCCGATCTACAAGCTCACAACGCGTCGCATTGTGAGCTTGTAGATCTGCTATTTATTTGGCAAATGTTCCACCACAGACATATGGATGCTGGGGTTCAAGTGGTAAAAGTGGCATTTTAAGAGTTTTAAGCATATTTTTGATTATTGCCATAATACAGTAAATCGCAATTATTTTGGTCACGATAATCGTGATGTAAAATAAAATTGAGTCAAATTAAGTACACCCTATAATGTTATAAATGAAATTTGCTGAAAGAGTGCCGCGCTATGAGCTTGTAGATCTGCTATTTAAAAAAAATAAAGTGGATTTCTTTTTGCAAATCTTTTAATATATATATATATTTTAAAGCGAACATTTTTAACTCTGATCTGTGCTTCTGGGGGGTCCCTGGAACAACATATTTCGAGATGGGTGGTCCGGGGCCAAATACATGTCATTTTGGGGGTCCTTGACATGGAAAAGTTGGAGCACCGCTGATATAGCAACATACGTTTTTTTCAAAAACTGTTTAGAAGACATGTGTAGAATATATATTCAAATATTTACACAAATTTTCACGATTTTTCAAAAATATACAAGATAATAGTGCGGCACTCGGTGCCGCACTATGAGCTTGTAGATCTGCTATTTTTGAATAGACAAAGAAATCTAAAATGTACACACAGATGCGTTCCTGGTCTTAATGGGAACTCAACTTAACTGCTACAGTATAGGCACGCAATGTTCAGTTCATATATACAGCCAGATAGCTCTGTCATGAACTTTAATCCTACCATTTATGGACAGAGGTCGTGTAGGTCATCCTGTGATGTTGAATTACCATGATACATTCAGCTAATCCTCATGATGAATGAGCATGAAACACATCTCTGTACGTCTGACCTGGTCTGACCTGGTCTGACCCTTGACTCAACTCGATACCGTTGTTCCTACAGCATGATGTGTGATTATATTGTATTGCCATAAATATGTAACAATATTAGGACAATTAAATGCTTATAATGCTCCTCATGCTCCTCATTTAAACCCCTGCAGTATAGTATCACTCCTGTGCATGATCTAATCAATAAGAATTATGCAATTAAGGGATAATTAAATTGCTCTGGTAATCCCCCCTATAAATTCACAAAATCCCCAAATCTCTGTCTGTGCGTGTGTGTGTGTGTGTGTGTGCGTGCGTCCGTGCATTTACTCAAGTACTGTACTTAAGTACACTTTTGAGGAGTATTTCCCATTTTCAATACTTTTACTTCTACTCTACTAAATCTCAGAGGCAAATATTGTACTTTTACTCCACAACAATTATTTGGCAGCTTTAGTTACTAGTTACTTTGCAGATTTAGATTATTATCACAAAACATACATTAACCCCTTCAGTCCTATATATATATATATATTTATATATATATATATATATATATATATATATATATATATTTATTTCATCCATTTGAAAATAGCCGATCTACAAGCTCACGATAAGTCACAATGCGATGCATTGTGAGCTTGTAGAATAGCAATTTTTTAATAATTTTTTTTATCCTGCGATTTTGTAACCCTTATTTTTCACCCAGTGCCAATTTTCTAAGTGATCCTGGGCGCACATGATTTGGCAACCCGGGAGCCAGCGAACACAAAAACGCTAATAAACAGCTGGCATTCGGGGAAAGCGAAAAACGGGCTTAGGTGTTCCGTGCACATGGTAATGGTCAATGGCCGTGTGCAAATTCAGATCAATAGCTCCAGCCACTGAGGAGAACCGGGATTTGGGCACACCACCACATGCACAGAGATTTGTAGAATTATAGGATATGATTATGATGATGATAAAAAAACTGGGAAGGTAATGGTAAAAAGAGAAAAAAATGAAAACATGATATTGAAGCAGCAATCTAAGGCCATGTGAGGTAGACTCTAAAATAACTCATTTAATTCATGCTAATGTATTCATGCTAGCTGTGTCGTTCACCCTCACTGAGGAAGTCTCTGAGTTGACCTTCAGACACTGTTCTTCTGCATTAGCCCATTAGAACCGGGAACGCGTCTGTGTAACCACTTTAAAGGAGGAGTTCACCCAAAAAATGACTTATTTTCTATCAATTGCACACCCTATGAAGCCTTGAATCCATGGATTCTTTTTTGTTTTTGTCGCATTCCTAAGCTAATAATTTGATTCCCGTCTCCTACCGGCTAATGTATCCGGTAGGAGACACAAAGTAGATTATTTGTGTCTCCTACCGGAAATACACACGGTCATCAAATTATTGTCTTAGGAATGCCACAAAAACAAAAATAAATCCATGAAATCAAGGCTTCATGGGGTGTGTAATTGATAGAAAATAAGATTTTTTTTGGGTGAACTCCTCCTTTAACCATCATTTTTATACACTTTAATTGGCTATTCAAAAATAGCAGATCTACAAGCTCTATGATCTTGTAGATCTGCTATTTTTTGAAAAGAAATAGTGAAAATGTGTGCCAATCTGTGAATATATATATTCATTTTTAACTAAAATCTTTGCTTCTGGGGGTCCCTGGAACTAAATATTTTTTAGATGGGGGGGGGACAAATACATAATTTTGAGGGGTCCTTGACATGAAAAAGTTAGAGAACCACTGATATATAGCAACACGTGTTTTTTTTTAACTGTTAGGATTTAGAAGACATTTGTAGAATCCCCCAGAAGAAAAGATTTGAGTTACAAATGTTCGCTTGAAAACTTTTAAAAATATAATATTTGCACAAAACGTCATGATTTTCCCCAAAAATTGCAGATCTACAAGCTCATGAGCTTGTAGATCTGCTGTTTTTGAATAGCCAAAGTATAAGATAATGGTTAAAGTGGTTAAAATCTAAAGTGACAGATGCTTTCCCGGTCTTAATGGGTTAAGAATTCCATCCACACTGAAAGCCTGCTAAAAAAAACATTTCTAAAACAGATAGTCCAATCCTGGGCTGCCATGGCTTCTGTGATAAAACACACTATAATCTACTCTTCAGATCAGCTTCAAATCAGTCACAGGTGTGTTATCTGTTTTTCCTCTGTGATCCAGCACAGGGCTGCACGATTAATCACATTTTTATCTCCATATCGGGTTCCCAAGATTTAATTATTTACATTTAAAATGTTTTGCTAACCTGCACCGCTCATAGAACCCTCCGTTGTAAAGCACATCAAGCATCCTCTAAACCAGGGGTCTTCAAACGGGGAGTCCGGGACCCCTAGGGGGTCCTCAGAGTTACAACAGGGGGGGCCGCCAAAATCTTTGTGTGATATGATATTTTTTACATTAACCACTTGAACCCTATAGCATCCCTTTTCTGAGGAGAACTTTAGCCAAAAATAGCCGATCTACAAGCTCACAACGCCTCACGCTGCGGGGCGTTGTGAGCTTGTAGATCTGCTATTTTTGGTTAAAGTTCCAAACCTCTTTTTGGCAAAGAGGTTTGGTGTGGAGGGGAAAAAGAGCAGACCAAGTTAAAAAGAAAAGGGTTTAATCTGCAACACAATTCTATACAATATAGAGGGGGTCCCTGCTTCATCTCTCTCTCTCAGCTAGGGGGTCCTTGCGCCTGAGAAACGTAACGTTGAAGACCCCTGCCCTAAACCAAATATGACCCTTTTGGCTTTCCATACTGCCTGATCATCATGGTCCAATGGCAGGTTTTCTCTGCACCGGCGCGCAGCCTCAAGGTTCCTGTTTACCACAGCAGGCAACGAGAACACGGAGAACAGATGAGACGGGTCGAAACTAAATGTCTGGCGGAGCAGAAGGCAAAGAACTTGTCCCTGGAAAGGGATCAACCTCCGCTGTTTGGACATATTTCAGATATAGTACAAGTGTAACGTTAACCGAGATCAATTCATGTGTGGAGTTGTGAGTGCGCCGCAAGGGAAACTTGCTCAACCATCTGAAAATACATCACAAGCCGCAGTATGAGGAATGTATGAGGGCTGCAAAGGCTGCTGATGTGAACCGTCCAACATCCAGCGAGCCTGTACGGCGCGTTGCCTTCCATCAATCCAGCTCACAAAGACAGGCTGAGATCACTGTGCAATCACGTTCCATTTGGCCAAGGATATGTGTCCAATAAACACAATGAGTAATAAACTTTTCTAAAAATTAAAAATATCATATCTACAGCTCACAACAAAAGGACGCGTTGTGAGCTTGTAGATCAGATATTTTTGAATAGCAATGTATGGTTAAAGTGGTTAAACTGATTGTGAAGCTATATCAACAAAATTTGCCGGGCACCCCCTGGAACGCCTTCAAGGACCCATGAGGGTCCCCAGACTGCACTTTGAGAACCACTGGCTTAGGACATGCATTAAGAAAAAAAAGTTAATAAACCTAAATATATTTGAATAATTGTATTTTGTTAATGCAAAGATTTGTACATTAGCAGGAAAGCAGTGAAAGCAATGTTATGTATTTGGTAAAGTGCAATACAAATATTTTGTTGCAAAAATCAAAAATTGTGATGAATAATCAAGATCTCAATATTAATCAAAAATAATAATTATTTTGCACATAATCGTGCAGCCCTAATCCAGCATATCCGTGCTTTACAGAAAAAGTTAAACAATTGAACAATAAAGAAAAAAAAAGTTTAAACTAGAAAAAGTGCTCCTCGGAGCACAGGTCGCCGCCAGGTCACAGGGACGTGCTGGCCACTGGGAAATTCGGGAAAATTCCAGAACGGCCGCGCCATTCAAAAAGGCAGTGAACCTGGCAAAACAGTGAGGACATGAATAACAACGTAGAGATTTAAAAATTAACTAAAAGCAAGAGTGAAGAAGTAGGTCTTGAGCTGTGCCTTAAAGGTATCATGACATTCATTTTCACTTTTTTTATTTTCAATGTTTTATTTGGGGTTTTATGACCTCAATTACACCCAAAAAACCTGAACTTAGAACATTCAGTGGATTTTCTGTGGTCTGGGGTTTTCTGAATAATTAGGCTGAAAAGTAATCTGAGCTTGGCCCTTTGACAGTGAGGTCACAGTCGATTAATCCCGCCCACTCTCCTCCTCGCCCCTCCCCTCCCCTATCCTTTCCTTTGGGGGGGCGGAGCAGAGGCGATGATTGACAGGCAAAATCCCTCACCAGCGACACCCGCAGGCAAAGATTTATTTTTTCATTGCAGTTGAAAAGGCTTTAGAAATGTGAGAGAAAAACACCTGCCATGGATCACTGGAATGGAATTTTCACTTAAAACTTTTTGTACACTTTTGAAGGACCAGGACAAAGACTTTGAATGTGGTGTAAAAGTGAATGTCATTAAACCTTTAAAGCTATCCACAGAGGCTGCCTGTCTTAGGTGTCATGGGAGTTTATTCCACGCTGTCGGCCCGTAGAAGCAGAATGCTGCTTCACCGTGTTTTTTATATGTCATTCATTGTAGGCACTTGGAGCAGGTCAGCGCTAGAAGACCTGTAGAACCACCAATGCAGCGTGGTTCTACGGCTCTGCACCAATGTAATAGCATATGCGACGTGAGCCATGATGTCACACGTTTTGTGGATTCCCCCGTGTTGCCCATGTTGTTACATGGAGACGCGAGGCGGAGCGTTTTTAAAGATTTCCACTCTGGAAGGGGGTTTCACTGCGTTTTCAACCCCCGATGACGCTGCTGCCGTCTAAACGGACGACACGTCTGATACTTTATTTTGCCCTTTTCTCTAGAGACCGGGGCCTCGGAGTTACAGCCCTGTAAGGGTCCATTTGGTTCCATTTGTACACTCTCAGAGTTACAGACCTGTAAGGGTCCATTTGGTTCCTTTTGTACACTCTCAGAGTTACAGCCCTGTAAGGGTCCATTTGGTTCCATTTGTACACTCTCAGAGTTACAGACCTGTAAGGGTCCATTTGGTTCCATGTGTACACTCTCAAGAGTTACAGACCTGTAAGGGTCCATGTGTACACTCTTAGAGTTATAGCCCTGTAAGGGTCCATTTGGTTCCATTTGTACACTCTCAGAGTTACAGACCTGTAAGGGTCCATTTGGTTCCATTTGTACACTAGTCAGATTTTGTAACAAGGAGAGGTTCTCTGGAGTGAGTTGTTAGCCCACAGCTAGATCCCTTAGCGCCCGCTGACCTGCCCTGACCTGCCCCCCCGCACTCGATGGATTGATGCTATCACCAGGGACCAGAGGTGGACGAAGTACTCGACCCCAGTACTTGAGTAAGAGTACAGATACTCCTGGTCAAATTTACTCTACTACAAGTAAAGGTAGCTCAGTCAAAATGTTACTCAAGAGCAGGGGTGTCGAACTCATTTTGGTGTCCGGGCAAGATTGGTCAAATGGTGACTTGAGGTGGGCAGGAACCAGTTGCGGACGCACATGCGCGCTCACACGCATTCAGTTATACAGCATTGTTTTTCAATCTGTTGTCTTGTCTCAGAAAACAAACAATGCAATTTGTAACAATAATAATAATAATAATAATAATAATAATAATAATAATAATAATAATTATTATTATTATTATTATTATTATTATTACATTTATTATTATAAACCATTTTAAGTAGAATAATTTGAAGTTAAACAATACCTGGTAATGTGTGTGGGTGGTTAAATAATTACATTTATAGAACAGTGGTGTAAAGTAACTAATTACATTTACTCAAGTACTGTACCTAAGTAAAGATTTGACGTAGTTTTACTTTACTAGAGTATTTCCAATTTCCAGAACTTTCTACTCCACTACATCTCAGTCACTGCTATAACTACAGTATATCACTTTAAAAAAAGTTTTATGAAGATTAGCTACTTTAATTATTTACATTTACAAAAATAGCAGATCTACAAGCTCATAGTGTGGCACTCAGTGCCGCACTATGAGCTTGTATATCTGCTATTTTTGAATAGCCAAATAAATCTTAAAATGACACAGATGCTTTCCCAGATTGAATGTTAAATACGCTCTGAGTTCAATTAATACTGAGGATTTCACTGGGCAAGCTCCTGAGAAATAAAAGAAGCAGCTTTGATACATTTATACGTTTTTAACACATATATGATTAATGCTTCTAACTACCTATTACCATTATTATATTTTCAAAAATGGCAAATTTACATGGTGTAGCCAGCATGAAATTTCATCTAAATCACTTGCTGCTCCCAGACACCTGACATCTCTTTGCTTTAACAAACTTAATGTTAGGGAGCAGTTATTTTCATAACACTGCACTACGTGTGTGTGTGTGTGTGTGTGTGTGTGTGTGTGTGTGTGTGTGTGTGTGTGTGTGTGTGTGTGTGTGTGTGTGTGTGTGTGTGTGTGTGTGTGTGTGTGTGTGTGTGTGTGAGAGACAGACAGACAGACAGACAGACAGACAGACAGACAGACAGACAGACAGACAGACAGACAGACAGACAGACAGACAGACAGACAGACAGAGAGAGAGAGAGAGAGAGAGAGAGAGAGAGAGAGAGTGTGTCCGTGCTGGGCTGACTCCTGTGTGACGATCAAAGAGTATAGCCATTACTAATCGACTAGTTGAATAGACTGTTAACGAGCCAATCAGCCAGAACATTCCGCAGCTGGTTAGACAATGCCTGGGCGATCAGAGGTACTCAGTCAAGTAGCAGCGAGTGGGGGAGGGGCGAGCTGCTTGGCAGCACAGCAATGCAAACTGTTAGATGTAGTGTCAATTTACTATTTTTCAAAGTATTTCGCGGGCCGCTATGGACCTTTCCGCGGGCCGCAAAACGCCCGCGGGCCGCGAGTTTGACAGGCCTGCTAGAGTAAACAAGTGATTGCTTTTACATATACTTAAGTATTCAAAAGTACATAATTTTTAAAAAATACATAAAGTAAAAGTAGTGGTACATTTCTTAATTTTTATATGTTTTCACAATGAATTTATTGGACCTTGTAACTCTTGTTTCAGAGAAGTAACTCTCTGCTTGCTTGTAGAACCACTAAAGTGCAAGGCTGCAGAAACACCTATAAAAAACATAAAATGACTGAGAAACCAGAACTAAATTAAATAAAAACAGTCAACCTAAAAGTACTCAGTACTTTACAGCCTTCCTAGAAATGTACTTGAGTAAAACTAAAATATTTGTCTTGGAAATGAACTCAAATAAGAGTAATAAGTATAAAAAATGGAATACTCAAGTAAAGTACAGATCCTCAGAATATGTACTTAAGTACAGTACTCAAGTACATTTACTCTGTTACTGTCCACCACTGCCAGGGACTTACAACAAATGGCCTTGTCGCTGGCTGAAGCAGAGCCCCTAGCACTGGTCTGGACCCGCCCAAATGGAGAAGATTAGTGATTAGCTGATTGGCTCTACGCATGGGTGTCGCCCCCGCCGCCTAGCAACAGACCTGTAATGGTCCATTTTGATTCTTAAAGGGGTTCTAGGCAACTTCAGAGATCAAAAAAATAAAAAGACAGTTGTCAAACAATTAGTACCGTTGACTGACAACCCCTTCAGCCAATAGCAGTACGTTCCCCTTCAGCCAATCAGCAGCTCCTTTTCCCCATCCCCAGCCAATATGACGCAAGGGGACTTTAGAAGGGGCTATGCCAAAAATAGGTTGCTTTATTCGGATACATAGGTGTCACTGCCCGCCCCTGCCGGTTCTCTGATTTTTTTATTTTTAAATCTGTCATGTTGAACAACTAAATTCTATCCGTACGATATCTTAAAAGTCAATTCCGTGCCTCAAAAAAGAAGTTTGAGAGCGTTTTAAAGTTTTAGAACCGAAAGTAAAAACAACGCACAGAAAACAATGGCTGCCGTTCCATTTTTGTCGGCTGCACTCGGTTCCATTCGGTTTCACTCGAACAGTTCACACGGACACGGACGCGCACGGACGCACATGCACTTCATTTCCGTCCCGGATACCCGGATGTCAAAACACAAACTGTAGGGAAAGTACGGATTTCAGAATGAGGACTGTGTTTCAAAGCAGGAAAACACCCCAGCATCATTATATAGTAATAGGCTGATAGAGGGGGGAAAATGCAATACATATATATATATAATAAAAAAAAATAATGTAGGCTTAAAGGGATACTTCACTTTCGGGCCGGGGACACATTTAAAAAAAATATTAAAAATAAATGAAAAAAGTTATGGAAAATTCATGGCCCCCTCACACATTAGTAGGACACTCTAATGCGTGAGGGGGCCATGAATTTTCCATAACTTTTTTCATTTATTTTTAATATTTTTTTTAAATGTGTCGGCGGCCCGGAAGTGAAGTATCCCTTTAAGTTGCCTATAGTATACCTTTAACTATGAATCATTTAACACCCCCCTCAAGGACCCCTGGGGGTCCCCAGACCCCAACATCGAGATCTCATGCTGTTTATTTCCTGTGCTGCCCACATATGGAAATGGATGGAATGTAAATCACGTTCAGCAGAAGGTGACATCATGAATAATGAACAAAGAGAATCTTAAAGTAGAAAATGCTGAATCTCAGGTTCTCTCTGCCATACAGATGAGGTTAACATCCATGAATGTCCACATGTACAGTATATGTATCGGGGTCTGACGTAATTTACTACCTGAGTCACGTTTTTTCCCTCCCCCATTCTGAATTCCCATAGACGTGTTTAATATCGCGGCATATGAGAACTGTATTCCAAAAATAAACAAATGAGCCGGGGCGGTTTGACTCATATGGATATTGAAGCATCAACTGACTGCGAGAAAATGTTAACGTTACCTCCGCCGAATTAATTACATTTTCGCCAGAAACTGACTATCAAAAAAACAATAATAATACTTCAATCAGAAACACTCTCGTCTTAGTAGATTCGGTTCACCATTTATTGACACAAATGGAAACAATTAAGCTTGGCATTAAAGCTCCCGGCTCTCGGGAGAATATTCACTGAATTTTGTCGAAGCAGCTTGCTAAGCATATATTCAGAGAAAGCTTATACAAATCCCCATAGGGATACAATGACAACAATAGCAGTACATTGACATATTAGTTAGAATTAGCAGATATACATGATACACAAGTATTTGAGCCTATATGCAAGACTCTAAACAAGCAGATATACATGATAACCACAAGTATTTGAGCCTAAGCCAGACTCTAATCAAAAGGTGGAGGCTGGGGTGGAGGAGGAGCTAGCAAAATGCATTAGTTCAGCAACCAAGAAAGACCTAGAGAATAGAAGCCGTATTTAAAGGATCCTCTTTGCTCATGCGTGAGCTGTGATTGGATAATGAGTGTGTGACGTAATGAATGGGGAATAGAAAGCTGGTTACAGCTTTGGCGTGCACGACTTCCGTGTCCTGCATGAACTAACGCTATGCTTCATTTGACTGTATCAAATATGAGTGACTGGCCATCGTAAACGATACAGAGCCACCTCCCTGACAATATCGCCGGGACAATGTGTAGGCCTAATGTGTTTATTTTTGGACCACAATTCTTATATGAGACGATTCTAAGACGACCCAATGTTATTCTCCATAGAGAAATTACTTCCGTGACCAGTGTTGCCAGATTCTGCGAGAGAAATAATTAACCAGGTCTATGAAAACAAGCCCAAAAGAAGCGACTAGGCTACGGCTGTTTTGAAAATAGTCGATCTACAAGCTCACAACGCAACGCGATGCGTTGTGAGCTTGTAAGTCTGCTATTTTCAACAACAAAAAAATACATATTAATATGGGTGTGCTTGCCATGAAAATGTTTGAGGACCACTGGCTTAAACGACATTAGGAAACAAGCCCAAATAAGCAACTACACTTCAGAAACAAGCCCAAAAAAATGCCACCACCAATATGTACAAGCAACTTTCAACAAAAAATGTTGCTTATAATAAGCGGACATGGCAACACTGTCCGTGACCCAGGGGTTGTGCGAGTGACGTCAGGACTTAGGTTACTCTATTTGTTGGTGACATGTAAGTTATTATTATTGACATCATATGAAATGGGTTTTTCCTTTTTTTCCTTTTTTCCTTATTGACCCACAAAATTCCAATCAGTCCTCGAGTCCCAGAGGAAATTTGACAGACACGCGTACAGTATGTATTGGACATCGATTGGACAACTGAAACAATGTTAACGCCTTCGGCCACGGCTGTCACCGGTGGAGGTGACATAAAAAGACAAGCAACCATTTAGGAAAAGTAGTGACAACTGTTCTACTACTCCATTGGTTCTCAAAGTGGGGTCCGGGGACCAACCAGGGGTCCATGGAGGGATACCAGGGGGGTCCCCAGGTAAAAATTAGTTAATAGTGTCACAATCATTTTAACCACTTTATCCATATTTTATACTTTGGCTTTTCAAAAAATTGCAGATCTACAAGCTCATAGCGCGGCACCAAGTGCCGCGCTATGAGCTTGTAGATCTGCTATTTTTTTTAAATAGTTTGAATAGTTTCAAATCTTTGAATATATATATTTTTAAAGCCAACATTTGTAAGTCACATCTTTGCTTCTGGGGGGTCCCTGGAACAAAATATGTTGAGATGGGGGTCTGTGGCCAAATACATACAATACATACAATACAATTTTGGGTGGTCCTTGACATGAACACAGTTTGAGAACCACTGATCTGGACCACATCACTCACTGTTCTACTGTTCTACTCTATTGATCATTCATCATCACCCCTGACACTTAACGTGTAGGAGCATCTCTTGGCTCGCTGACAGTCCATGTTTGGTGCTGATGATGATCGCTCCAGCAGTTTAACCAGATAAGCCATGCACAGACAGGCAGACAGGCAGACAGACAGACAGACAGACAAGGGAGAAAACATGATCTCTGTTTTCTGGCCTGGCCGAGAGACATTTCCATAACGCACTAAGACCTGAGGCCGATTCTGCAAATTCTAAATCGGTGGTTCTCACACATTTCAATACGTGACGCGCTGTCGACAGTGGCGTAACGGAGGGGTCGCAAGTGCTGCGGTGCGGGGGGGCCACCAGCAGGGGGGGGCCCGCCTGCGCTGATAAAAATATTTTTACAGCAAAAAAAAGAAAAATTTTGATTTATATTGGTCAAATAGAACCGAATTAGACCCGAATTAGACCAGATTTTTTTCGGGGTTGTGCACGCACATGCATGTGCGTGGGCCTCACGTGAAGCCCCGCGATTCTGCGTTACGCCACTGGCTGTCGAGCTTGCACATCTGCTATTTTTTTTTATAGTCAAATCCCCGCCGTTTGGTGCCCCCCCCCCCCAAGGTTGGTGCCCTGTGCTGCAGCACCTAACGCCCTTCCATTAAGCCCCCACTGTTCATGGGGTGTGTAATTGATAGAAAATAAGTCATTATTTTGGGTGAACTACTCCTTTAAGTACAGTACTCTAGTAAAAGTAATTCGTTTCAGTCCACTACTACGGGGTTCACTTACACCTGCACTATTTCAAGATGGCATGTTTTTTTTTTTTCTTTCTGCCCCAGCAGACAGGGGGATGTTGTTGCTACGGGCAACCAGGGCTGGCACATCGGCGCGGGTGGAATGATCAGGTCATAACTCGCAGCCTTCTCCACACGGACTCACAATTTATGTTTATTTAAGCCGTTCGATCCGGGAACGCATCTGTGTCACTTCAGATTTCTTTGGGCCGTTCTACAGATCTACAAGCTCATAGCGCGGCACAGAGTGCCGCGCTATGAGCTTGTAGATCTGCATTTTTTTCTTTTTAATCTTGAATAAATATTTTTTAAAAATGTAAGAAAACATTTCAACTCAAATCTTTGCTTCTGAGAGATTCGAAAACTTTTTATTAATTTTTATTTTTAACTTATGTTGCTATGATGTCAGTGGTTCTCAAACGTTTTCATGTCAAGGATCCCCCAAAGTGATATGTATTTGTCCAGAAGCAAAGAATCTGCACAATTTTTCAAGATTTTTTAAAACATAGCCAAATAAATCTAAAAATTACACGGATGCGTTCCCGGTCTTAATGGATTAATAAATGTGCTGCAGACTCCATTACACACCGAGCTGTTCATGTTGTCTGAGCAGCTATGGATACACAACCATCCTAGCATACACACACACAACACTATGGATACACAACGATCCTAGCATACACACACACAACACTATGGATACACAACCATCCTAGCATACACACACACACAACACTATGGATACACAACCATCCTAGCACACACACACACACACACACACACAACACTATGGATACACAACCATCCTAGCACACACACACACACACACACACACACACACACACACACACACACACACACACACACACACACACACACACACACACACACACACACACACACACACCACTATGGATACACAACGATCCTAGCACACACACACACACACACACACACACACACAACACTATGGATACACAACCATCCTAGCACACACACACACAACACTATGGATACACAACCATCCTAGCACACACACACACACAACACTATGGATACACAACCATCCTAGCACACACACACACACACACACAACACTATGGATACACAACCATCCTAGCACACACACACACACACACACACAAAACACTATGGATACACAACCATCCTAGCACACACACACACACACACACAACACTATGGATACACAACGATCCTACCATACACACACACACACACACACAACACTATGGATACACAACGATCCTAGCACACACACACACACACACACACACACACACACACACACACACACACACACACACACACACACACACACACACACACACACACACACACACACACACACACACACAACAAAATGACTCAGATGCTACACACTAAAACACTAAAATCTATCAGCTATGGATACACAACCATACCCAGCAGACACACACACAACACTATGGATACACAACCATATGGTTGTGTATCCATAGTGTTGTGTGTGTGTGTGTGTGTGTGTGTGTGTGTGTGTGTGTGTGTGTGTCTGTGTGTCTGTGTGTCTGTGTGTGTGTGTGTGTGTGTGTGTGTGTGTGTGTGTCTGTGTGTCTGTGTGTGTGTCTGTCTGTGTGTGTGTGTGTGTGTGTCTGTGTGTCTGTGTGTGTGTGTGTGTGTGTGTGTGTGTGTGTGTGTGTGTGTGTGTGTGTGTGTGTGTGTGTGTGTGTGTGTGTGTGTGTGTGTGTGTGTGTGTGTGTGTTGCTCTGAGGTGAGTTTCTCAATGCTGGTCTCAGGGCAGCTTATAGCCTTCTACAGGTATATATATGCAACTTTGTTAATTGTCTGATCTCAGGGCAGTTTTTCAAAGCTGGTCTCAGGGCAGCTTATAGCCTTCTACAGATATGCAACAATGTTAATTTGCTGTCAGGGCACTTTCTCAATGCTGGTCTCAGGGCAGATTAAATGATATACATACAAAAACATGAATGTGCTGCTCTGAGGGCAGTTTCTCAATGCTGGTCTCAGGGAAGCTTATAGCCTTTTACAGGTATATAAATGCAACAATGTTAATTTGCTGCTCTCAGGGCACTTTCTCAATGCTGGTCTCAGGGCAGCTTATAGCCTTCTACAGGTATATATATGCAACTTTGTTAATTTTCTGATCTCAGGGCAGTTTTTCAAAGCTGGTCTCAGGGCAGCTTATAGCCTTCTACAGATATATATGCAACAATGTTAATTTGCTGTCAGGGCACTTTCTCGATGCTGGTCTCAGGGCAGATTAAATGATATACATACAAAAACATTCATTTGCTGCTTTGAGGGCAGTTTCTCAATGCTGGTCTCAGGGCAGCTTATAGCCTTTTACAGGTATATAAATGCAACAATGTTAATTTGCTGCTCTCAGGGCACTTTCTCAATGCTGGTCTCAGGGCAGCTTAAGTGATATACTTACAACAACATTAATTTGCTGCTCTGAGGGCAGTTTCTCAATGTTGGTCTCAGGGCAGCTTATAGCCTTCTACAGGTATATAAATGCAACAACATTAATTTGCTGCTGTCAGGGCACTTTCTCAATGCTGGTCTCAGGGCAGCTTAAATGATATACATACCACAACATTAATTTGCTGCTCTGAGGTCAGTTTCTCAATGCTGGTCTCAGGGCAGCTTATAACCTTCTACAGATATATATGCAACAATGTACATTTTCTGCTCTGAGGGCAGTTTCTCAATGCTGGTCTCAGGGCAGCTTAAATGATATACATACAACAACAACATTAATTTGCTGCTCTGACCCAGCAGACACACACACACACACACACACCACAACAATCCCAGCACACACACACACACACACACACACACACACACACACACACACACACACACACACACACACACACACACACACACACACACACACACACACACACACACACACACAACCATCCCAGCAGACACACACACACACACACACACACACACACACACACACACACACACACACACACACACACACACACACACACACACACACAACACAACGATCCCAGCAGACACACACACACACAACACTATGGATACACAACCATCCCATTAGACACACACACACGACACAAAGACTAAAACACAAAAATCCTCAGTGTTAATGGACCATTTGGGGTCCATTTGTACAGCTCAGCGGGGTTAAATGATTTTTACAGTGTATGTCAGAGGAAAAGGGAGCTAATGGCTCCTAATGGGACCTCCATGACTGTGTAAATCTAAATTAGTTGGGTTTTTTTAAGGGTCAGCTAACTTCCATTTTGTACTCATTCATGCACCAAATTGTATGACAAACGGAAATATAAATGTTTAAGTGGATAGAATATGTTTTGAACAGAGATGCTGTCCTAAATGTTTTGGTTTCAGCGGTTTCCCAACGCTTTGCCGGATCCGGGTCCACACACTCCACAAATCTCGAAAGCGTTCCACCCCTGTCTGACCACTTGAAGGATGACTTCACCCATTTTCAACCAATCTTCATATAAATGGTCACTAATGCTCATCATAAAATTGTACTCTGTGTCTCATAGGAGGGCTGTGGACACTCCGGAAACCTGCCTACCAGTGATGTCATATACTAGGTGGTTGTGCCTCACAGGCACCTGTAGCAGACTTACATTTAACGTCACAGTGTCGTAAAGCTCATTGTGTGCCACAGTATATGTATATGCACCAGTCTGTATTTTGTTATCTGTGCTGAAAAAGTAAAGTCACATACTGTATATATAAAGTCGTTGTCACGCCTCATCAATACATTACATGGTGTCAGAAGTTAAGTCGGAAGAAGTAGAACGGGATGGCTCGGTTTCAACCTCCAACGAAACCGAGTTTGCAAGGCAATCTTGCCGAAAATTGGAGGAAGTGGAGCCAACGTTTTGAGCTCGTCAGTATTGCCAGCAGAGTATTCTCCCGCGTCACGGAAGAAGAGGCGATTAAAGTATGCAATACTTTTGTCTTTGCAGACGCCGAGGTAAACAAGATAGCCGTGCTGAAGAGGAAGTTTAAGGACTACTGTGAGCCCAGAAACAAAATTACGTACCGTATACACGGCACATATTTTTCACACGAGCACAGAAGCAGTCACAGCCCATAATTGATTTCTATGTGACGGATTTAAAGAGCAAGGCCAAGGTTGTGAATTTGGAAACCTGCACGATTCCCTGGTACGTGACCGAATTGTGTGTGGCATATGACCAAGTGAGAGGCAGACTGTTAAGAGAAGCAGATTTGTCACTAGAAAAAGCCATTGATATTTGCAGGGCAAGTGAACTAACAAATACTCAAGTCAAAGCATTGACATAAGAGGTGGAAATGAACACAGTAAAAACTGTCAGAAAAAAGAGACTTTAGAGTAAAAGCAAGGACAGAACAGAACGTGTCACGTCGCAATAGATGTGCTTTCAAACATGGAACAAATGAAAAAAGTGAATTCCGCCTCCTCTATTATGACATCCTTCAATAGAGAAACCATTGAGAGCATCCTGACGTACTGCATCACTGTCTGGTATGGGAACTGTACGGATGCCGACCGCAAGTCCCTGCAGAGGATAGTGAGAGCAGCAGAGAAGATCACAGGTGTCCCTCTCCCCCATATCTGACTTATACACAGATCCATGTGTCAGGAAGGCCATGAGAATAATGTCTGACTCCTCCCACCCTTCCCACCATCTCTTTGAACTCCTGCCATCTGGTAGGAGGTTCAAGAGCTCAGGGGGAAGCACCAGCAGGTCATCCAACAGCTTCTTCCCCCAAACCATCAGAACCCTGAACGCTCGCCACATATTGCCCCCAAAACTAACATCTTGAGGGATGAATAGCTCGTTTATCTACAGTATATTGCACTTTGAATGCATCAGCACTTATTGTTTAACCAGTGTTGTCATGCTCGCTGTACTTTTTAATGTTTTTTAACGGCCTTGCCTCTTTTTAATGTGTCTATTGTTTTTAAATGTTGTGGAGAACGGTATTTTGCTCCCCTGTATGCCTAGTGTGTATTGTGGAAGTGACAATAAAACTGATTCCGATTCCGATTCCTGCAATCGGACAGATTTGCAAAAACTGCCAAAAATAAAAAAAATCACTTTGCCAAAATGTGCAAATCACAGAGTCAGTCAGGCTCTTGGCAGCAAAAATATAGAAAGAGAGTGCATGCAGTAGAGCAAAGTGAGGAGGAAGATGACATGTTCATTGGCACACTCAGCAAGGAGCATGACTAACATAATATCAGTGTGATGGAGTCTGCTGAGACAGAAACTGAGGGAGGAAAAATGGACAATGGAAAGCCTGAGAATGAATACACAAGTCGTGACATTTGAATTGGACTCGGGCACAGACTGCAATGCAATGTCAGTTAAGACAGTCAATGTGCTGGAGGTCAGACACAGGCTCAGTGCGAGTAGAAGCGAACGTGTTGCTTTCTTTGGTCAAAAGATAGCATGGTCCACCTCATGTTGGGCAGGACAAGACAGTGCATTGTGTTGTATACGTTTATATTTACATAATTGTGTAAATATAAACATACGTTTATGTAAATATAAAAACAAACATAAATGTATTGTGTTGTATACGTTTATGTAAATATAAAAAACAGCATTGTGTTGTATACGTTTATGCAAATATACAAACATATAAATGCATTGTGTTGTATACATTTATGTAAATATAAAAACAAACATAAATGCATTGTGTTGCATACGTTTATGCAAATATACAAACAAACATATAAATGCATTGTGTTGTATAAGTCGATGTAAATATAAAAACAAACATAAATGCATTGTGTTGTATAAGTCTATGTAAATATAAAAACAAACATATAAATGCATTGTGTTGTATAAGTCGATGTATATATAAAAACAAACATATAAATGCATTGTGTTGTATAAGTCGATGTAAATATAAAAACAAACATATAAATGCATTGTGTTGTATACGTTTATGCAAATATACAAACAAACATATAAATGCATTGTGTTGTATAAGTCGATGTAAATATACAAACAAACATATAAATGCATTGTGTTGTATAAGTCTATGTAAATATAAAAACAAACATATAAATGCATTGTGTTGTATAAGTCTATGTAAATATAAAAACAAACATATAAATGCATCGTGTTGTATACGTTTATGCAAATATACAAACAAACATATAAATGCATTGTGTTGTATACGTTTATGCAAATATACAAACAAACATATAAATGCATTGTGTTGTATAAGTTTATGAAAATATAAAAATAAACATAAATGCTTCGTCTGATGTCAAATCCTGCTTTTAATCTAGCTGTGGGCTGGATAAAAGTGCTTTAGGGAGAGTTAATCCTTTGTGCGTGCGTGCGCGTGCGCGTGCGTGTGTGTGTGTGTGCATGTGTGTGTGTCACTAAGTGTTTGACAGATGAAGGCACCAAGAAGCAGGGTGACGGGCTGATGACGAGCTACTGTAAAAGGTCGCTTCAGGATGGTGACCTCATCCTGGGCAGCTCGCCAGTCTGATCTTTGCAGTTGTTAGATTAAAGTGTGTGTGTGTGTGTGTGTGTGTGTGTGTGTGTGTGTGTGTGTGTGTGTGTGTGTGTGTGTGTGTGTGTGTGTGTGTGTGTGTGTGTGTGTGAGAGCAGTGGTGTAAAGTAACTAAGTACATTTACTCAAGTACTGTACCTAAGTGCACACGTTTGAGGAATTTTTAATTTACTGGAGTCTCAAAGGAAAATATTGTACTTTTACTCCACTACAATTATTTGAAAACTTTAGTTACTAGTTACTTTCTAGATTTTGATTATTATTACAAAACATACATTAACCACTTCAGCCCTATATACATTTCGGCCATTTGAAAATAGCCGATCTACAAGCTCACAATGTGTCGCGATAAGACACATTGTGAGCTTGCAGATCAGCTTTTTTCAAAAGATTTTTATACAGACGAAAACTTGTGAAACGGGACATTCTGCCTAATGAGTACGTTCTACTTTTGGTACTTTAAGTACATTTTTATACCAATACACGTGCGTGCGTGTGTGAGTAAAATAGTTTTTATGCCAAATGTAGCTTTTCTGTGCGTTAGTATTAAGCTTTGTGTCTTTGATTAATTGCCTGTTATTTTTTTCAGCTCAGTAGGTAGTAGAGCACTGGAGTTGGATCCCGGGCATCGATCGCCAACCTCGCCGTATGAGCGGCACGGCGTGGGTAACTAAGATGTGTGGTCTGCTATTTATATATATCTGATCCTCTGTTATAAGTAGAGCAGTGTGGTTCTCTAACTGTTCTCTAATCTCTAATCCAGGGGTCTTTAATGTTTTCAGGCCAAGGACCCCCTAGCTGAGAGAGAGATGAAGCAGGGACCCCCTCTATATTGTATAACATTTTGTTTCAGATTAAACTGTTTTTGTTTACTTGGTCTGCTCTTTTTTCCCTCTACACCTATATCTCTTTGCCAAAAATAGCCGATCTACAAGCTCACAACGCCTCGCAGCGCGAGGCGTTGTGAGCTTGTAGATCGACTATTTTTGGCTAACGTTTTTGGCTAACGTTACTCCCTGTAGTAACTCTGAGGACCCCCTAGGGGTCCCGGACCCCCTGTTGAAGACCCCTGCTCTAATCAAAGCACCCTCTTTGAAGTACATGTTCATTATAAAACTACAAGAGAAAACCATACACTAGCATAATGCTGCTATGAATGAATGAATGATGTCCAACCCTTTTGAAGAATATAATAACGTTACAAATAATTGATGGAGAGAAAGAGTTGCAATTATTGCCTCCTGAGCGGATTTGGCACGGTGATGTTAAATCATTAAACATAAAAGCAGTGGTGGAAAGTAACCAAGTACATGTACTCAAGTGTATACTTATTGTACACTTTTAAGGTACTTTTACTTAACTGGAGTATTTCCAATTTTCAATACTTTTACTTCTACTCCACTACATCTCAGAGGCAAATATTGTGCCACCACAATTATTTGAAAACTTGTTACTAGTTACTTAAAAACATATTTTAACCAGTTCAGACCTACAATATACTTTGGCTATTTGAAAATAGCCGAGCTCACAGCGCGTCACAAAGCGACGCGTTGTGAGCTTGTAGATCTGCTATTTTCAAAGGATTTTATACATTTGGATACTTGTGAAATGGGATATTGTGCATAATGAGTATTTTTACTTTTAGTACTTATATTTTGACGCCAATACTTTTGTAATTTTACCCAAGTACATTTTTAATACCGGTATTTCGATATTGCAGTATTGATACTTTTACTTAAGTACTTGAGTACTTTTACCACCACTGCATAATGGTATACATATTTTGTTCCACTTTGGTTGCTACTGTCAGTCTTATCCACTTTCTTTCACATACTCCCTGTAGTATGCGTACCCATACCCCCATCTGTCTGATCTACAAGCTCACAACGCGTTGCATTGTGTGAGCTTGCAGATCGGCATATTATTATTTTTTACTAAATGTTTATCCCATGATTTTGCAACCCCATTTTTTTCACCCAGTGCCGATTGTCTAAGTAATCCTGGGCGCTACACTCTCTCTGCCAGCCTGGGGAGAGCCCAGAACTGAGCTCATGACTCCTTTAATGCATGAGAGCCAACTGACCTTCTTCTTATCACCTGACGGAGGGGAGTTTTCCCGGTAGGACGTAGCGTGTGGAAGGAACACGTTATTCCAACCAGTTCCTTTCCCCTCCATCAGGCGCCCCGGCTAACCAGGGGGAGGCAGTATAGAGACCAGGATTACTGCATGTTTTTGTGAGGGTATCTACCCTAGGAGACACGGGGAGAACGTGCAAAAACAGATCGGCGATTTTTGTACGTCACCGCTGTAAAGTAAGTAGCCTTTGGAACCATAGGCCACGAGCCTAGCTCCTGTTTCTGTAGCCTAAGGCGGCTTGATATACAAGTAGTGGAAAGTAACTCGGTGCATTTACCTCGAGTACTGTATTTAAGTACAATTTTGTAGGTATTTTTACTTTACTGGAGTATTTCCAATTTCCAATACTTTTACTTCTACTCCACTACATCTCGGATCCAAATATTGTACCTTTACTCCACTACAATTATTTGAAAACTTTAGTTTCTAGTTACTATGTAGATTTTGAATATTATTGCAAAACATACATTCAACTTCAGGCCTATTTAAACTTTGGCTATTTGACAATAGCAGATCTACAAGATCCCAACGCGTCGCATCGTGAACTTGTAGATCTGCTATTTTCAACACATCTTTATACATTTTAGACATAATAATAACTTGTGAAACGGGACATTCTGCATATGTGTTGTTGTGTTTACATTCTGTAAATTCTGGACTTGTTTGGATTGAAGCACTGAGACTCAAGTGTGTGGGACATCAGAATCAACTGTGTGTGTGTGTGTGTGTGTGTGTGTGTGTGTGTGTGTGTGTGTGTGTGTGTGTGTGTGTGTGGCATAGAGTAGCAGATAGACAGAGAATCAGGTCAGTGGGCTGTTTCCCAGCATGCCTCAGTTCCCCGATTCTACACCTCAATTATTCATCTGTTTGAGCCGGAGCAGATGTGC
Source organism: Gymnoscopelus braueri (assembly GCF_963280865.1). Classification (NCBI taxonomy): domain Eukaryota; kingdom Metazoa; phylum Chordata; class Actinopteri; order Myctophiformes; family Myctophidae; genus Gymnoscopelus; species Gymnoscopelus braueri. Next base: position 51,516,912 of record NC_137610.1, on the reverse strand, counting down.
GCACGCACGCACACACACACACACACACACACACACACACACACACACACACACACACACACACACACACACACACACACACACACACACACACACACACACACACACACACACACACACACACACACACACACACACACACACACACACGACTGTAGCCTAAAACACACACAAACAAACACACACCATCACTACTTTTACATGACCAAGTTAAAAACCTAAAAACAGACCAGAATACACCAGGCTATCTCTTTCTCTCTCACTCATATAGACAGGTTGAAATAGGGCTGAACGGTGACTTTCCGGAAGAAACAAAGCCTTTTTTCTTTTCTCCAGGGAGTATTTTATTATCAGCTACAACATAACATCCTCTCCCCGACAAATCAAACTCAGCTTCTTCTACGGTATAGAGTCTGTTCTCCTTTATGGCAGTGAAGGCTGGACCCTGAATCCAACCCTGCAGAAGACTCTAGACGGGTGCCATACCAGAATGTTGTGTGCAGTATTTAACATCATTAAGAAGGGAAAGCATCTGTCATTTTAGATTTTAACCCCTTTAACCATTATCTTATACTTTGGCTATTCAAAAATAGCAGATCTACAAGCTCATAGTGCGGCATCGAGAGCTTGTAGATCAGCTATTTTCTTTTTAAATCGTGATTTTGTTTACAAATCTTTGAATATATTGTTATGCTTCTGGAGGATTATCAGTGATTATAATCAGTGGTTCTCAAACCTTTTCATGTCAAGGACCCCCAAAATGATGACCGCGGACCCCCATCTAAAAAATATGTTGTTCCAGGGACCCCCCAGAAGCAAAGATTTGAGTTAAAAATGTTCGCTTTAAAAACTATATATACACACATTCAATGATTCATGATTTTTCCAAAAATAGCAGATCTACAAGCTCATAGCGCAGCACCGAGTGCCGCGCTATGAGCTTGTAGATCTGCTATTTTTGAATAGCCAAAGTATAAAATAATGTTTTAACGGGTTAACATCAGCAAGAGTGAACATGTTACCAACAAGAATATGTATGAGGGAAAATACCGAGGGCGAGCGAGAAAATAGCAGCCAGGAGAATGAGACAATTAGCAGGACACTGTCAGACACACAGGCACCGGTCACGAGGACATCCACACATTCACACCATTCAACGCATCACTGTCATTTTAGATGTATTTTGCTATTCAAAAATAGCAGATCTACAAGCTCATAGCGCGGCACCGAGTTTTTGAAAAATCGTGAAAATGTGTGCAAATCCTTGAATATATAGTACGTTTTTAATGTGAGCATTTGTAAAATATGTTGTTCCACGGACTCCCAAGAAGTAAAGATGTGAGTTATAAATGTTTGCTTTAAAATATATATATATATTCAAAGATTTGCTCAAATTTTCACAGATTTTTCTAAAATAGCAGATCTACAAGCTCATACTGCGGCACTCTGTGCCACGCTATGAGTAGTGTGGTGGTGTTTACCTGCACACACCGTATTTTGGTGTGTTCCATGTTTGTTTACTTTTGGTAGACCATAAACATCCCTGTCTTTGGAAAACTATGCCGTTCTAAAATAGGGCAGTCACTGTGAAGCTCTGTAGCAACCTCCATCATTAACACCATGAACCTATAGCATCAGTGTTGATTTCGTCGACTAAAACCATGACGAAAAATGTTCGTCGACTACCTTTTTACACTGACGAATAATGATAATAAACTAAGCTACGACTAAAACGAATTAATCGACAATTTCGTCAACAAATAAAAACCAGCCTAAAGTGTTAGTGAGGGGACTAGTGGAGAAGAGATGCAGTAGAACTAAAAGACAAGTCATGTTATGTTTGGGTGTTGCGCTCTGAAAATAGCAGATCTACAAGCTCACAACGCGCCGCGCTGCGACGCGTTGTGGGCTTGTAGATCGGCTATTTTCAGCATGCACCCAAATGTAAAATCAGCCATTACGCCGCCATCAAGGCACAGACAAAATACATTTTAGTCGACCAAAATCAACTGTAGATTTAGTCGATTATAATCTTATGATATTTAGTCGACTAAAACTAGACTAACAGTAAAACATTTCAGAATGACTAAAATATGACTAAAACTAAATGGAATTTGAATCAAAAGACTATGACTAAAACTAAATCAAAATGTGCTGTCAAAATCAACACTGTCTTAAATCCCTATTCTGGACATGTCAACATCCGGTAAAAAATAGCCAGTGTACGAGCTTGTAGATCGGCTATTTTCTGCGAAGACATTTGGTGTAGAGGAAGGAAAGGAGAGGAGGACCAAGTAAAGACCCCTGGGGGACCCCGGATGACTAATTATGATAGGGTTTAAGAGGAGAGAGGTCACGTTAAGACACAATCACAATGTCAGCCTGCTGATATCAACACACAATGACGGATTAAAGGATTATATGTCTCAGCAGGAGGAAAATGTGTCCTTGCATTCATCTTCAGTAAACCACTACTGTATACTCCCCACACACACTTCACTAATAATAATAATATGTAGTAGTAGTATACAATATACCTGGTTAGTGTGTGTGTGTGTGTGTGTGTGTGTGTGTGTGTGTGTGTGTGTGTGTGTGTGTGTGTGTGTGTGTGTGTGTGTATCATATCACAGCGTTCAGTATCATATTACACAACCGTGGCACAACCTCAGTATTACATAACTACAGCAGATTACCCTGACACAGACACCCCTCCCCCCAACACACACACACTTGGACACACACACACACACACACACACACACACACACACACACACACACACACACACACACACACACACACACACACACACACACACACACACACACACACACACACACACACACACACACACACACACACACACACACACACACACACACACACACACTCTCTCTCTCTCTCTCGCTCAATCTGTGAGTCTCTTATGTGTGGTGATTACTTGTGATGTTAACTCTTTAACTGCCAGAGTAATGGTGTAATAGCGTCACACCACTGCCAGCGAAAACGAGTGGTTTTTACCAACCTTTGAAAAATCATGGAATATTTTCCGTGATCGTCCTGTCCTCACGGCGATCACCTCATTACAAACACGGGGGTCTCGTAGAATAAGGGGGAAAACATATCCGGTCACAGTAATCCGTTGTGGCCCGTTGAATGTGGCTTGTTTTTGCCAAAAAAGAACAACAGAAACGGAGATAACGCCATTTTCCCCACAACGAATAAACAGGAAGTAAACAAGCGTTTTTAAAAAAGAAAAGAAAAAAACGTTCATTCCGGGTCTGTCGTCATCTGGCAGTGAAAGCATCATTCATAGGTTAGCGAACAGCGACATCTGCTGGAAAACCACTGAAAACACAAAACTCGTCAACCTCGTCAGCAGAATCTGACGAGGGAACTCGTCAGTGGCGGGCATAGAGTTAATAATGACGTCAGGATGGGATTAGGTGCAAAGCCTCCTGTGTTGACTCTGTGTTGATTCTCTATGACGTTATGATATTTTAGGATGAATGGTACAGTAGAAAAAAATCATAACTCCATCCCGGGTCAGCCACAGCTTAAAACGTGCGCCAATAGGCCTTGCGCTAGATCGCGTATTTTAATAGCTTTTTTTTTCTTTTTGAGAGAGAGAGATCTGACGTTCATAGTGACAGAACACTATGCAAAAAAAAATAAATAAACTATGTCTCGCTAGACGAGATCGAAATCTCGAGATTTCGATCTCGTCTAGCGAGACTTTTTTTTTCTTTTCCTTTTTTTGGTTGCACAGTGTTCTGTCACTATGAACGTCAGATCTCACAAAAAAAAAGCCCTATTGGCGCACGTTTTTAGCTGTGGCGGACCCGGGATGGAGTTATGACATTTTTCTACTGTACCATTCATCCTAAGATATCATAACGTCATAGGAAAGGTAAGAAGACCTTAGTCCAAAATTCCCCTTTAACACTGTTCTACTGTACCTCTGACACTATAAACACCAAACCTGCATGACTTTACCAACACTGCTTAATAACAATTAGACCTACTTGCTCCCACAGGGGGAAAAACTGTTTTTGGCTTCACCCGGCTGCCCACAGGGTGTGTGGAGGGGGGTTAAATAAGTGTCCTGCTCAGGGACACTTTGACACATGTGCTGGCCTGGCCTGGAATTGAACCTGGGACAAGAACTGGGACTTCTTGCTCCCCGGGCGGGCTCTCTAACCATTCAGCTACGGCCGCCCCACTCAACCTCTGACAGTAAAGTCTGCCTCTGACAGTAAACACCACCAAACCATTCCTGACTTAACAGCAGTAAACAACATCACACTCCTGTCTGCATTCTACATCCACACACTTTGAACACTGAAATGTTCACAGCTTGCCACTGTCAGAATACACACTGTGGTTAAAGGGTTTATACTGTTCACCAGAATAAAACAGTATGGGTGAACCTGCTATTTTTATGAAGGGCAAGACACCTCAAAAATACCTGGATCAACTCGTCTCATACAGACTAGTATGACTCTAACGACTTAATCCTATATACTTCCCTCGTTCAACAAATTGCAAAAATAGCCGATCTACGACCCCACAATGCATAGCGCCTTTTTACTGAATTTTCAAAACAAATTGGCCCAACACAGGGATGCCAGGGTTTAAGTGTAATATTCACATACATCTTTAACATACATTTCAATTAAATTGTTAATAATAAAATAATACGCCCGCACACTACCGAATTGCACTAGCTGTGGTCCAGTAGGTCTGGTTGGCTGTTATCAGGCATTCTATGGGTGAATGTTACCCTATGTGCTAGTGATGAGCGGGCCGACCCGTAACCCGCGGGTCAACCCGCGGCGCGGGTGGGTCGAGTCAGGATTTCAGAGGCAATTATGCGGGCTGCGGGTGAGCGGGTTAGCCGCTCTCAGACGCAAAAAAATAAAAAATAATGACATGCTCTTGTTTTGTCTTTATTCCTAATAAGAATAAGAATAATAACAATAAAACAGTTTGAATACACTTGGGGTGTATACTTGAAGATTATTTTCTAACCATGATTTTACAGAATTATTGGTACGACTCGCGGGGCTCAACCGTTGAGCCATATTTATATATGGGTTCGCGGGGCGGGTTGAGGCGGGTTGGGTTCCGGGGCGGGGCGGGTCACGAAAAAACCCGACCCGCACATCACTACTATGTGCTGTCACGGGGTGGAGTCGCATTGAAATACAGCACGAAACCCCATTCCAGCGCCTGCCTCTGCAGGCGTGCCTCGCCAATCATTAGGCTTTCAACCCCAACCTCCTGGGATCGAATCACGACGGAGGTGCACCGTCAGAAGTGGACTCGAGCCACGAGAGGCACCGCCGAGCAAGTTAATTAAGGCGAGCGAGTCGCCGTGCGAGTTATGTCCCGCTAGTTAGTTAGTTAGTTAAAGTTTATTTCGGTCAATAAAACCATACACACATACAACAACACATACAATAAAAGACAAAACAATTAAAAACCATAACAAAGCAGAACAAAACTGCTTGACCAAAAAGGCGTGGGCTGAAGCTAATAGCTTATAGTGCCTACCCTTCTTGCATTGAATAATCTATTAAAACAGAAAATCTATTATTTATACTCAATCATTGAAAAAGAAAATATTCCTTTGCTATATAAATATATATATATATAATTACTTCCAAGCTATATAAAACAGAAAATTAATTGCATATGGAATTGCTAGGCACAGAATCGTGAATCATACAAGCTCCAGACCCTGATGCTAGACAGGAGGGTGTGGAGGAAGGAAGGCAGCAATTCAGGGGTCGGTGTTGGCTAGACCACACTCTCACATCACATCTCAAATATGACAGACTACATTTCCCAGAAGGATTTAAGTATTTAAGTGTTAAGTTCAGTGTGTCCAGAAGCTATAGGATAAAACATATCCCCAGCGTACATAAAGATGAATAATCAGAGACGAGGGATATCAAAAGCAGAGGCAAATCCAACCCAGCTACAGTACATCTCCCTAAACGTTAAAATTGAAACAGTACATTTGTAAACCATCGGATTGCCCAAATCGGCCAAATTATACCTCCATGAACCTAACAATATGGTCCAAATTATACCACTATGAACCTAACGATATGGTCCGAATTATACCACCATGAACCCAACGATATGGTCCAAATTATACCACCATGAACCTATAGCGAGATCGTCCAAATTATACCACCATGTCCCAACGATATGGTCCAAATTATACCACCATGAACCCAACGATATGGTCCAAATTATACCACCATGAACCTATCGATATGGTCCAAGTTATACCACCATGAACCTATCGATATGGTCCAAATTATACCACCATGAACCTAACGATATGGTCCAAATCATACCACCATGAACCTAACAATATGGTCCAAATTATACCACCATGAACCTAATGATATGGTCCAAGTTATACCACCATGAACCCAACGATATGGTCCAAGTTATACCACCATGAATCCAACGATATGGTCCAAGTTATACCACCATGAACCCAACGATATGGTCCAAGTTATACCACCATGAGACCACAGATCTGGCTCAGTAAAATAGTTTTACACGGAATAAAGAAGGCGTAAGAGGACAGGGGTCTGCTTTTTGGAACCTCTCTCTCTCCTTCTCTCTTTCTATCTCTCCCTCAAACTCCTTTTCTCAATTCAATTCAATTCAAAGGGTCTTTATTGGCGTGAGAAAACATGCGTTTACATTACCAAAATGGAAAATGGAACAAAAAAATCAAAACAGAGCCACGTTGCAACTTAGAAAACACTAGCTTACAAAACCATGTGAGTTTTGCTGTCAGCAATAGTTATACAGTAATTATATACACATCGGAAAGGTTAGCTTGGGATAAAAAACCTTGTGAAACAAATAGCAGCAAATGTTTCACATGCATTTTAAATTGTGCACCAATAGCAGCAGTTTGACAAAATGTGTTTAAAGGTTACGTACCTCTCTCTATATCTCTCTATATCCACCCTCTCCCTCCTCCTTCTCTGCCCCCTTCTGTCTCTCTGCCTCTTTCTCTCGCCCTCACACATGCGTGCGCACACGCTGACACACACACACACACACACACACACACACACACACACACACACACACACACACACACACACACACACACACACACACACACACACACACACACACACACACACACACACACACACACACAGAGTCTGAAGTAGTATTTTCCATTAGAAACATGAGCCTGAACATTGTTTGATATGTCTTATAGATTTTTCATTACAGTAACTCTACACGGCTGTGTGTGTAATGTCCACACCGTCCTCTCTGAACGCCTAAATACTCCACAGAACCAGGGTGTCGTTTAGCCAACAAACAACCACTGATATACAAGCTAATGATCGTGATGCTTTGTGAGCTTGTAAATCAGTTGTTGTTGTTGGCGGCGATACCAGCGGCGAGCGATTACGAGTATAAATTGAGCTTTACATAAGACACAGTGTTGCTTGTTTGTCCCATCTCTTCTGCCGTAGTGTCATTAATTCATTAAGACCGGCCACCTATCCGTGTCATTTTTAGATTTCTTTGGTTCAAAAATAGCAGATGTACATGCTATATGAGCTTGTGCAAATCTTTGAATATATATTTTTAAGGCAAACATTTGTAAAAATCACAAATGTTTGCCTTAAAAATATATTTTGTTCCAGGGACCCCCCAGAAGCAAAGATTTGAGTTACAAATGTTCGCTTTAAAAATATATATTCAAAGATTTGCACAAATTTCCAAGACTTTCCAAGACAAAAATAGCAGATCTGCAAGCTCATGGCGCGGCACTCGGTGCCGCGCTATGAGCTGTTATTTTTGAATAGCCAAAGAAATCTTGAAATGACACAGAAAGAAAAATAAAGTTGAACTTTAATATCAAGAATTGAACAGACTCTAGTCTGAATTATTATAAGAGTCAAACAGTTGTCACTCCACTTCTGAGATCTTTAATCTGTCTTAATTTTAAAAAAATTACTACAGTTGGTTTATACAGCACTGAACGGTTTGGGGCCAAAACACATGCCTGATCTTGTTGCTACATCGTGAACCATCCAATCTGGTACAATGTCTCTCCTATTCTGAGGTAAAGACAGTTATTTGTCTTTATTTTAATCTCTTTTTCTAATCTTCCTTCAACCGTAAGTTTTTTCTTGGCTGCCGCTTGTTCAGCTCTAAGATCTAAGCTTTCCCACTAAAGCCTGGATGCTTAGCCTAGATAGATTACTATCACCTTAAGACCATATCAGGGATTAGAGGATTTGGGGAAGACTTCATCTTCAGTCCACTCGACTGCTGTGACAGAGTCTTCACAACAGGTCTCCCTGAAAATCAATCAGACAGCCAGAGCTGTTTCAGAAAGGCTGCCTGCAACTCCAGGCCTTGACCCAGTAAGACCGGGAACGCGTCTGTCATTTTTAGATTTCTTTGGGCTATATAGAGCTATATATGAGCTTGTAGATCTGCTATTTTTTGGAAAAATCATAGAAAATTTGTGCAAATCTTTGAATATATACATATTTTTTGAAGCGAACATTTGTAACTCAAATCTTTGCTTCTGGTGGATTCTACAAACGTCTCCTATAAATATTGCACAAATTATATGTATTTGGCCGTGGACCCCCATGTAAAAATATTTTATTCCAGGGACCCCAGAAGTTGTAAGATTTGCAAAGATTTTCACGATTTTTCAAAAAAAGCAGATCCGCGCTATGAGCTTGTAGATCTGCTATTTTTGAATAGCCAAATAAATTTTAAAAAAATTACACAGATGCGTACCCGGTCTTAATGGGTTAATACCAAGAAAGAGTATCATATCCCTCCACTTCTTAACATCTTTAATCTGGTATCATCATCATATCAACTCCACTTCTTAAGATCTTTAACCCATTTAGACCTGAGACCCATTTCTAAGAACGCCTTCTAAATCCTAAGCAAGTATTCTGAATTCCTTAATTTTTTTATTCCACTTTCTTATTTTATTAATGTTGCTATATGAACTGGGGACCCCCCCACCCTGATAATAAACTGGGGACCCCCCCACCCTGATAATGAACTGGGGACCCCCCCCACCACCCTGATAATGAACTGGGGACCCCCCCACCCTGATAATAAACTGGGGACCCCCCCACCATGATAATGAACTGGGGACCCCCCCCCCCCTGATAATGAACTGGGGACCCCCCCCCCCACCCTGATAATGAACTGGGGACCCCCCCCCCACCCTGATAATGAACTGGGGACCCCCACACCCCTGACAAGCACTTTTTTTTTTATTAAAAAGGTCTTAAAAGTCCTTAACATTGTCACTTCCCTGTCATCTGAGGACCTCCCGAAAAATCATGTGGGGCCCCCCCCCTGGGGTCAATTGACCGCCAATGACGTGTTTTGACGTGTGTCAACCCAATGCCCACACCCCCAATGACGTCTTTTGACGCACAGTGTTTGTTTTCAGTTTTTACGCTAGAAGGCGATGTTTTAATCTGGTGGTTAATGAGTTTTTAGGCTGCACTAGCGCTCCTGTTTTCGTGTATAGAGGGGCGGGTGTATAGAGGAGCGGAGAGATTGCGCCTGATCCCATTGGTTCACCGATCTGTCCGTCAACCCCCGGCCCGTCAACACAACATTACGAGCAACGCCCACTGCACTCTGGTTGGTTGGGGAAATGAAACACGTCCTATACCGGGCACACCGACGCGCTCCTCCAGGCTTTTATTTTTTTTAGCAAAACTAAACAATAAAAGCCTGGAGATCGAGGCTAATGAGCTTATGTCCTCAGGCTGGTGGTTTCAGAGACCTGGGTCCATGGGGACCCTTAGGAAAAAGGAAAGGAGGCTCTTTAGGCTCAGTCTAGACTCTGACACGGACCCCGGGAGGTTCCCCTGCCTGCAGATTTTAGCAGTGGTGGAAAAAGTACTCAAATGTTTTACTTGAGTAAAAGTATCAATACTGCAATGTAGAAGTACTCCGTTACAAGTAAAAGTCCCGAATTCAAAATTTACTTGAGTAAAAGTACAGAAGTATTGGTATCAAAATGCACTTAAAGTACCAAAAGTAAAAGTACTAAAACGTTTGAAAATAGCAGATCTACAAGCTCACAACGCGTCGCGATGCGACGCATTGTGAGCTTGTAGAGCGGCTATTTTCAAATAGCCTATATAAAACAGGGCTAGAGTGATTAATGTATGTTTTTCGCGCCGCCTCCGACCAAGTGGAGCTTACTATGTAACCGTGCTCGGGTTGTGCGTGTGTCTGTGTACAGCCGCGCTCTCATTGGCTCGCGCCCCCATGTGACTCACGTGCGTGCACTGCCTGTCTGCAGCTGCCAGAGGGCGCCAGAGTGCAGGAATTTAGACAATGCTCTCATTAAAATGCACAACAGCCTGCAAAACACACACACACACACACACACACAGTCAATGTTCTCTCCCCATCACGGTGAAATAACACGGATTACAAGTCCGTTAATACACAATATTTTCGAGCTGCGTTCGCTTCCAGCGTTCGCGCGTCTTACTTGTAATGTAATGATTTATATATGCAAAGTAACTAGTAACTAAAGTTTTCAAATAATTGTAGTGGAGTAAAAGTACAACATTTGCCTCTGAGATGTAGTGGAGTAGAAGTAAAAGTATAGACAATTGGAAATACTCCAGTAAAGTAAAAGTACCTCAAAATTGTACTTAAGTACATGTACTTAGTTACTTCACACCACTGGATTTTAGGCTGTGCTGATGAGACTTGTAGATCAGGTCCCAGACGTACCATTGATTGATCAATTAGCCAAAGCATTAGAAATTAAGACAACTTATTAAACCTTTTTTTTATAATCCATTCTGAAACTAAACCAGAAAGCAACGAGTAAAGAGGCTAAAACAGTAGAAATAGGATCAGTAAGAGCAGCAGCAGTGTTGTTGAAACCTGCCCAGGGACTACAGAGGAACATGAGCTCATTCTGGAACATATTGATGTGGAAACCCAAATGTTACTACGTATACACTGTGTCTGGAGAGAGAGGAGGAAGGAAGGAAGGAAGGAAGAAAGAAAGAAAGAATTGTAATTATGTAGGTCTTTAAAGGAGTAGTTCACCCAAAAGCTGACTCATTTTCTATCAATTACACACCCCATGAAGCCTTGAATTCATGGAGTTTTTTTTTTTTTGTAGTAGGAGGTAGGAGACTTGTGGAGTCTTACTGAGTCTCCTAACGGAGACATTAGCATCTTTCCACTGGTCATCAAATTATTGGCTCAGGAATGCGACAAAAACAAAACAGAAAAACTCCCAATGCTTCATGGAGTATGTAATTGATAGAAAATAAGTATTTTTTGGGGGGTGAGCTACTCCTTTAACACATTGATTGCTAAGATCGCATTGATGCGTTCTTTCCAAAAAAAACATGTTTTTTAAAATTCCACAAGGGTGCCCCACCCTAACACAGCTTTGGAATGATCGATCGTCACTCAGAGAAGTAGTATGTGGATGTGACGTCATCGCAAAGACGTCACATCCATTCATCCCAACGATGGGATTTTCAGAAAAACAGCTGTAACTCAGTTTTTTTTTTTTGCATTGAAAACCACCCGTTTTGGCGGATCGCGGTTGGAATATTGTTGTTCCTCTGGATACACAGATCCCTCCGCCAACCCACGGGGACAATTTTTTTTTTGTTTTTTTGGGACACAAATGTCGCTTACACAGCGTTTCAAATATCATCGGATTGAGGCTTATGCTGGCAAGGGGATAGAAAACTATGTTTAATATCTTGGCAATCAATGTGTTAAAAGACTGATAGAATGTGTCCATATCGTCTAAACATGTCTCCATCTGCAGCCTACTTTGCATAATTGCTTAATTACTAATGATTCCAGACCAGTAGGTTATTACTAACATCCCCCCCCCCCAGGAATCAGGAAAGTGTGCCCCAGCTGTCTCATCATGAATAATGAACACCACACACAAAGCTGCACTATTTACAGACTCATTCAACATTCAATCCATGAACAGGGAGTCAGGCTGACTGGATGGATGCTTTTCACTGAGTCTGATAGAAACGGCTGCTTTGGGGAAGCGGCGCCAAACCGACATACTGACTATAGGAGAACCTCAAGCTTTCAGCACCTTGGACAGAGATATTAACCCATTAAGACCTGGAACTAAGATCTGTGTAATTTTTCGATTTGAGCTCAAAAGCATTATTTTACACTTTGGCTATTCAAAAATAGCAGATCTACAAGCTCATAACGCGGCACCGAGTGCCGCGTTATGAGCTTGTAGATCTGCTATTTTTTTGTTTATCGTGAAAAATGGTGCAAATCTTTGAATATATATATATTTTTCAAACATAAATTTTTAACTCAAATCTTTGCTTCTGGGGGTCCCTGGAACGATTTTTTTTGAGATGCAGGGGGGGGGGGGTCCGTGGACACATACATTTTGGGGGTCCTTCACATGAAAAATGTTTAATAACCATTGATATATATAGCAACATTAAAAAAAAACTGTTAGGATTTAGAAGACATTTGTAGAATCCCCCAGAGGCAAAGATTTGAGTTACAAATGTTCGCTTTAAAATATATATATATATATATTCAAAGATTTGCACACATTTTCACGATTGTTCAAAAATAGCAGATCTGCTATTTTTGAATAGCCCAAAGAAATCTAAAATGACTATGGACAGAGTCATGGAGACAACAGCCACCTCTCAGCATCATGGACATTATTCAACCCGGGAACGCATCTCTGTCATTATTAGATTTATTTTTTTTATTGTGAAAAGTTGTGCAAATCTTATATATATATTTTTGTAAGCAAACATTCGTAACTCAAATCTTTGCTTCTGGGAATTTGAGATCTCATATTTTGAGATGGGGGTCCGCGGCCACATAGCCTACATATCATTGTTCGGGGTCCTTGACGTGAAAAAGTCTGAGAACCACTGATATAGCAACATAAGTTAAAAAAAAAAGATTTTGAAGACATTTGTAGAGATTTGCGCACATTTTCACGATTTTTCTAAAATAGCAGATCTACAAGCTCATAGCGCGGCACCGAGTGCTGCGCTCTGATCTGCTATTTTTGAATAGTCCAAAGACATCTAAAATGACCATGGACAGAGACATAGAGACAACAGATGTCTCTCAGCATCTCAGAGACATAGAGACAACAGATGTCTCTCAGCATCTCAGAGACACAGAGACAACAGATGTCTCTCAGCATCTCAGAGACACAGAGACACAGAGACAACAGATGTCTCTCAGCATCATGGACAGAGACATAGAGACAGAGACATCTACAAGCTCATACTATGATCTTGTAGATCTACTATTTTTGAAAAATCTTGAAAATTTGTGCAAAGCGAACATTTGTAACTCAAATCTTTACTTCTGGGGGGTCCCTGGAACAAAACATTTTGCAAATGTATTTACATAAATAAAATATATAAATGTATTAAATATATTTAAAGATTTGCACAAATTGTGACGATTTTTCAAAAAAAATGCAGATCTACTATCTGATCTACTCATATAGCGCGGCACTCGGTGCCGCGCTATATGAGCTTGTAAATCTGCTTTTTTTTTTAATACCCAAAGAAATCTAAAAATGAGTCTTTCCCGGTAAATGGGTTGTTAATCGATTCTGACATATTTTGCAAAGTGTAAAAGTCAGACTATCATCAAATACATCTCTGATAGTCTTGATCCAAGGCTATAGTTATATCCATGATAAACAGAAGATATTAAACCCGGAGGTCTTCAACGTTTTCAGGCCAAGGACCCCCTGGCTGAGAGAGAGATGGAACAGGGACCCCCCTCTATATTGTATAAAATGGTGTTTCAGATTATACTTCTTTTGTTTACTTGGTCTGCCCTTTTTTTCCCTCTACACCTATATCTCTTTGACAAAAAATGCTGATCTACAAGCTCACAACGCCTCCTTGTGAGCTTGTAGATCTGCTTTTTTTTGGCTGAAGTTCTCCTCAAAAAAGGGATGCTCTTTCAACTGGTCAATGTAAAAAAAAAAAGCCTATCACACAAATATTTGGTGGACCCCCTGTAGTAACTCTGAGGACCCCCTACGGAGTCCCGGACCCCCTGTAGAAGACCCCCTGTATTAAAACATCAGACACACAACTCTGCGTCACATCATCTCGTCTCGTGCCACAACATTCCATACATTCCAACTCAATTAATGACATAGCGCGAGAGAAAAGCGCTCGAGGCGATGAAGACCAATTAAGACAACAATAACAACATAGAACATAGAATACAACAACATAGAACATGCCGCACACGTGACACAACAGTCAAAGTGAAGTGTGTGTTTCCATAAAACAAACCTTTGTGTTGCTTGAAGGACTGGATGGAGCCTGAGTGATGAACCATCATACCGTCCTTATGAATATAATATCCTTATGTGAATCCTTCCCTTATGAATGTGATAATCCTTATGAATACACCGCTGTTAAACTATAAAGTGTGGTGGCGTTTCTGTGTAGGCGGTGCTCTCTTCATTCTGACGTTATGATGCGTGTCTCTCTCTCTCTCTCTCTCTCTCTCTCTGTGTGTGTGAGTGCGTACCTCTCTCTCTCTCTGTGTCTCCCTCTGTGTGTGTGTGTGTGTGTGTGTGTGTGTGTGTGTGTGTGTGTGTGTGTGTGTGTGTGTGTGTGTGTGTGTGTGCGCGCGCGCGCGTGTGCGTGCGTGTATCTCTCTCTCTCTCTCTCTCTCTCTCCCTCTCTCTCTCTCTGAGCGATACGCCCCCCCCCCCAGCCCCGCCCCCCGACACCTGTCTAAGCTCCGTGGGAGTTGTCATGGCAACGCGCGGGAGGGGAAGGTCCTGTGATGGACCGACAGGTGTTACGCGCACATCGGTGACCTATCGAACACTTCATTCGCCTTTACTCTGTAGAGTTGAGCAAATAATTCTCCTTTTACATTTTTGGGCAAAACAAAAGTTGATTTCACACAAAAAGCTGGGTTCTGATGGTGGAGAAAATGCTTCCAAACCATAGTTTCAAACACAACTAAACAGCATTATACTATTTATTTGTTACTGTAGTTTAAACATCGGTAAACTAAACATCAAGGGACTGTGTATGCCTCTATGCATTTCCTCACTGACGGCAAATTGCAAAACAGTGACCCCTGGTGGGAGTCATTTCAACAGGTCACCAATGTCGGTGTAACACCAGACCCCTCTGAACGGCTAGAAGTCCAAACGGAGCTGCGTCAACCCCCCCCCCCCCCCCCCCACACACACACACACACACACACACACACACACACACACACACACACACACACACACACACACACACACACACACACACACACACACACACACACACACACACACACAGTATGTTCTACAATATATAATACGTAGCAGTTCACTTATGATTAGAAAATGGCATATTATGATAGGATAGAAGATTAATAAGTAGGCTATAGGCCACCTGTAAGAAAACAATAATAATTCTGCTGCTATGCCACCAGAATGTGGAATGTTCAACAGTGGTGTAAAGTGACTGAGTACATTTACTCAAGTACTGTACTTAAGTACAATTTTGGCCCAAAATTGTGGGGTATTTTTATTTATTTATTTTCTTTTCTTTTTCTTCTGCAATTATTTGAAAACCTTAGTTACTAGTTACTTTGTAGATTTTAATTATTATTACAAATCATACATTAACCACTTCAATACTTCTCAAATACTTCTGTACTTTACTCAAGTACATTTTGAATTCCGGACTTTTACTTGTAACAGAGTATTTCTATAATGCATTGATACTTTTACTTAAGTAGGCTAAAGTCTTTTTCCAGCACTGTATATACATATATTACATTTAACCTCTGAAAATGCTACATCCTTCTTCTCTTGGTATATATTTTATATACAGTATAAGACCCATCAGTCTACTACTCTACCCAGAAAAAAAACTCAAAAAAATCAATACATTATTTACTTCCGTTTGTGTTGATTGATGTAGAACATGTGTTCCCATGGGGGCCTCTACTGTTGCTCATGAATATTAATGCCATGCTAAATCAGCATGCAGTCTAACCCTAAATATGCATAGTTTACGCTATTTTTGGAAAACCATTGTGTTGTGTTTGTCCCATTAAACAACAATGAAGACAAAGAAAATAATAAACACATTTATTATTTTGTGTTAAGCTCCTCTTTGTGACAAGGACAACACCGCCCTGGCTCCATACTGATTGATAAGGCTACCAGTGGTGGAAAGTAACTAAGTATATTTACTCAAGTAGTATACTTAAGTACAATTTTGAGGTAGGCCTACTTTTTCTTTACTGGAGTATTTCTAATTGTTTACACTTGTTACTTCACCACATCTCTCAAAGTCAAATATTATACTTTTTACTCCAGAACAATTATTAGAAAACTTTAGTTACTAGTTACTTTGTAGATTTTGATTATTATTACAAAACCACTTCAGACCTACTTGTGGCAATTTGGAAATAGCAGATCTACAAGCTCACAACCCGTTGCTTTGCAACGCTTTGTGAACTTCTGATCTGCTATTTTGAAAGGATTTGTGTACAGTTTATACATTTGAAAACTTGTGAAATGGGACCTTTTGCATAATGAGTGCTTTTACTTTTGGTACTTAAAGTACATTTTGATGCCAATACTTTTGTACCTTTAGGGCGCGCTCCCACCAAGAGTTGGCTGGCCGCTGTTAAACGCAGGTTGTGCGCGGCCACAGTTTTTTGCAGCCAGCGGATTAAAAAAAAACGCTGTGACGCACCTGTCACTCACTTTCAAGACCGTCCCCGTAGCCCGCACCGCCTGCTGCCTTGAGCCAGCCTTGAGCACCATGGTGCTTCCTGAATCTTGGGACGGTCCGCCTTCAACTCACCCGATTGGACAGAGGGAGAAAATCGGCTCCTGCCTCCAGCAGTTTTATGCTTAGTCGCGGAGAGCAGATAAACGCAAGGTCTGCGCGACAAGCGGAAAAATCTGCTCTTGCGTGAATCCACGCATTTACATTGACAATGCATTGGCAGATTCTGCCCCAGAGGTAAAATAAAAGTGCGGTGGGAGCGCGCCCTTACTCAGGTAAATTTCGAATACCGAACTTGTACTTGTAACATACTATTTCAGCCTGATCTCACACAATTTAGTATACATTGCACGGACCCAGTGCACGTCATTCCGTGCATAGTCGCCTAGAAAACCCGAACATCCGTGCATGTGTACGGCGAGTCCCACGGTGGGCGTAACCGGTTGCAACCCGGAAGCAGAGCAGTCCCCACAACAAAATGTACCATTCTGTGCCTATCGGTACATAACTCAAAAAGCGCTGAGTAGACTCAAGGGAACGTTGCAACGTTCGGCACGGCAACTCGTTCGCTATAGCTCACTCGGTGGTCCCTCACGTGGCTCCAGTTCCCTTGAGACTGCGCGCCTCCGAAATGGTTTAGTCACAATGGGGGAGATGCGAGGCGGCTATGCACAGATTTTCGGGTTTTCCAGTTGTCTATGCACGGAATGACACTCTGTGCAATGTTTACTAAGTGGTGTGAGATCGGGTTGACTATTTCTACAATAAGGTATTGATACTTTTACTTAAGTAAAATATTTGAGTACTTCTTCCATCACTGCTGTATTGTCTATACATATATATTGCATTTAACCACTGCAAATGCTACATTCTTCTTATCTTGGTATATATATATACAATATAAGACCCAAGGTTCTACCACTCTACCCAGAAAAACTCCAAACAATCAATATATGATTTACTTCCGTTTGTGTTGATTGATGTAGAACATCCGTTCCCATGGGCTCCTCTACTGTTGCTCATGAATATTAATGCCATGCTAATCAGCATGCCAAAGATATTATTACACTATGTGTTGTTCGTGTCCCATTAAACAACAATGAAGCCAAGAAAGTAATAAACACATGTAGAATGTGTGTGATCCATTGGATATGCAGGCCTATGAAACATGACCTCTTTAATAAACAGAAAATACACTTTTCAGGTGGGTGACCAATCATCAGCCAATCGGGAGAGAGTACCCATTTATCAGCTTAAATTTCCAACGTTCCAGCTCAAAATGTGTCTGCTCATTTATTTGTGTCATCACTTCCAATTTCACTTATTTAATCTGTATCCTGTGCGAGTTCTCTCTCCTGATTGGATAAAATAGGTATCCCGACCTGAAAATGCATTTTCTGTTTAGCAAAGAGCTGGAGAGACAGGGAGACTCCTGTTACGGAACAAACATTCTATATCAATGAGTACTATCAGCATACAGATATATTTAACACTTATTTTAACCAAAAAGTATCACTTACTCTACCTTTATGTATTATTATGTATTCTGTAATTGCGGACCCCCTTGAAAACGAGATGGTTCATCTCAAGAGGTTATTCCCAATAAAGAATTTCAACACACACAAGTTCACCCCCTGGACACGATGTACAAATACACCCCCTGGACACGATGTACAAATACACCTCCTGTACATGATGTTCAAGTACACCCCCTGGACATGACGCTATAATATGTCACAGGGACGTAAAACCCCCGATAATCAACACAGCTTTTAACCTTCACTCAGAAACAAGGAACAATTCAGCCTCAGCAACAATTTATCGTGCCGCACTATAACGTGTATTATTTTATAGCCTCTCTACACTGGTGAAGGTCACTCTTCAAGGTCAAAAAAAGCCTTAAACCACTGAAAGGGAAGCCTTGTTCCGCTCCGTTAAATACCGTTATTACCATAAATCTATCACAGCGGAGAGACAACTGATGTTAACCACTTATACACGGCTTTTATAGCCAAAATATCGATCTATCCACAAGCTCACACATTGTGAGCTTGTAGATCTGCCGTTTTTTTTTTTGTGTGCAGTCTTTGACACACAGCATGCCCTGTGTGTGTGTGTGTGTGTGTGTGTGTGTGTGTCTGTGTCTGTGTGTGTGTGTGTGTGTGTGTGTGAGAGAGAGAGAGACTGGGTGACAAACCAGACTCCATTCAGTAGATGTGTGTGTGGGTGTACAGTATGGTAAGTGAGTATTATTGTCTGTTTGTTATGCTTAATTTATGCTCAGTCATTCGACGGTGTATCACGTGCCAAAAAAAAACAATTACTGATCTACAAGCTCGCAAGGTGTCCGCGACGCCTGGCGAGCTTGTAGATCTGCAATCTTTTTGGCGAGCCGCCACCACATAACGGAGGATTTTCCAGACCAGCAGCAGTCTCTGGACCATCTGCCTCTCCTCAGCGGGTCTCCCCCTCATCATCATCCTTCTGTTTGGGAGGCGTGGGGACGTGTTGCACCTCCTCATCCCAAACGCCTCCTCATCCCAAACGCCTCCTCATCCCAAACGCCTCCTCATCCCAAACACCTCCTCAACAGACTGGACCGATAAAACAAATCCATCCAATCATTCATTCAATGTTATTGTTTCTGTCGCCCCCAGTTTTCTCTGCTTTAGCTTCATTTCTATTGATGTAGGTCAGCAGATACAGTAAACAGGCTCTGGCAATGGACAGCAGGAGGATACATAGACGAGGACATGCTGCCACCTTGTGGCTCTCAGGGTGAACTGTTGGAAACAGCAGGCGGTCGGCTTTCTCTGCAGGAACTGCAAGGCCAGTTAATTACTATTCATTAAGTGTTACAAGTGAGTGGAGCCCAGGCATTTAAAGACACACCACACATTATTTAATTTGAAAGAATCTAGCTCGGTACCTTTATAAATCATTATACTGTACCAGTACAAGTCTGGAATTCAAAATGTACTTGAATAAGAGTATAAAAAGTATTGGTATCAAAATGTACTTAAAGTACCAAAAGAAAAAGTAGTAATTGTGCAGAATGCATGTCCCATTTCACAAGTTCAATTTTTTTGAAAATAGCAGATCCACATTGTGACGCATTGTGAGCTTGTAGATCTGCTATTTTCAAATGGACAAAATAAATGTAGGGCTGACGTGGTTAGTGTGCTTTGTAATAATCAAATCTACAAAGTAACTAGTAACTAAAGTTTTCAAATAATTGTAGTGGGTACAATATTTTCCTCTGGGATGTGATAGAGTACAAGTAAAAGTATTGAAAAAAAAATACCTCAAATGTGTACTTACTGTAAGTACAGTACTTGAGTGCATGTACTTAGTTACTTTACACCACTGTTAGGACTCCTCCCAACCCCCCAAGTGTAATCATTGTTTAACTGTGGCTGAGTATTAAAGTGTAGCTCTATAAACCACATCAATAAAACAATGAAATCACATCTTGTAACAGCATCATAACAGAGTAGAACCATAACCATCTTAAATGGGTGAAGTTGTCCTTTAAGTATTTTTAAAAGCATGCACTTTGAATTCTTAAGTATTTTTTAAAGCATGCACTCAGATACTTTACCCTACCAATTTGTCAGAGTAACGTTCACTGTGTAATATTTGACCAGCAGTATCTATACTTTTACTCAACTACTGGGGTTGATTGAGTACTTTTACTTGTAATAACTCTTCTAGTGTATGATCTGCTGAATGCTGACTGTTATAAACACACGTCTGACTCACTTTACTCTCATCATCTTTAATAAGATCAAATACATCAACAGACATCATCACTGTCACATAGAAACTATATGATTCAAACCTGATCCATAAATGACAAACACTACAATATAAAACATGTTATCAGTAATAATCATATCAAACATGTCACCATTATACCAATATGATTACAAACTGATCGTTTATAGTTATACACAAAATAACTATTTGTATTATTATTAATATTTTGAATATAATGAATTACATGTCTATCTGTCTATAACGCCAAAGTCATTTGAAACTGAATGATGCATTAATTAAATAATCACTGCAATCAATTTATAATAATAATTAATTACCTGCCATAGAATATTAGCCCTTAATCAATACCAGATCAATATATTCTGTAGGTATTTTATTGGACGCCAGACGTTCTAACTGTGGTTTTCCAGAGTGACACAGATCTTCCCTGGTAACATCTTCAGAGACAGACCAGAAAAATCATAATTATAAATGAATGGATACAGTCTCTCAGTGAAAGTGTGTGTGAAGGTGTGTAGGTGTGTGTTAGAATCAGGATCAGAGAAGGACAGCTGTCCTCTGTCCCAGTCCAGCTGGACTCTGATCCTCCGGGGTTTCTGATTCACTGAGAGAACAGTACACTTAACCCCTGATGAGGATTCTGCTGTGTAGTCAACCCCAATGCACTGTATATACCATTCTCCACTCCCTGTCTCTCCCTTCCTCTGGTAAGACTCCACACACACACCTACTTCCCAGATTTCATTGTCTCCAACCTCAACATCCCAGCTGTGAGACCCTGAGTTAAAGCCCTCAGAACCCAGGACACGCTCCAACAAGTCAAATCTCTCTGGGTTGTCAGGAAGCTGCTGTTTTTCTTCTACACATCTCACACTGGTCAGATCATCAGACAGCATGAGCCATGGATGAGCAGTGTTGGGGTCCAGGATGACAGGAGTGTAGGAGACAATGTCCTTCATCTTGTCCCAGACTCTGAAGGTCAGGTTCTTCAGGTGTTTGGCCTCGTCTATCAGCGCTCCTGAGACCGGTGGTGGGTCCTGCAGGGTGAGCTGGACTCCCTCCATCGTGGTCTTGTAGTTCTGCAGGAATGAGACGTGGTCGTCGGCTCTCAGCTGGTCCTCAGCAGCTTGGATTGCATTGGAGAGGGTTTCCATTTCTCTGCTCAGACCCTCAATCCTCTCCTTCATCTCCTGACTCTTCTGAGTCTCTTCCTCCCGCAGAGCGGCGATCCTGGCCTCCTCTTCCTCCTGTAGGAACCGACGAAGATACCGAAACTGTTCCTTAATCTGAGTCTCTGTGTTCCTGGCCTGAACCTTGATGTGATTTTCTATTTTGTCGTAATCTGTTTTAACTCCATCAAAGACCTTCAGTTTCTCCTTTAAAGGTTTCAGTGATTCCTGAACCTTCTCCTTGCAAAGTCCCGACGCTTCGTCCACGGGTAAGAACTTGTGACCGGCGTGTTTTTTTTGAATCGCGACACACGACACACACCGGCTGTTGGTCATCCAGACAGAAGAGCTTGAGCTTCTCACCGTGTGCGGTGCAGAGGACCTCATTGCTCACCGACGAGGAGCTCCGGCCTTTCTCCTCCAAGAGGTTCTCACATAAGTTCTTCAGCACAAAGTTTGTAAGAGGAAAGTCCTTGGAGGATCTTTTCTGACATACAGGACATTCTTTTGTTGGTCTTTCCGTCCACCATTCCTGCAGACAGTCTTTGCAGAAGCTGTGGCCACAGGACAGCACAACTGGATGTTTAAATATGTCATGACACACGGGACAGGTCAGCTCCTCTTTCTGCACAGTCAAACGGGAAGCCATTTTGTCTGCCGGTCACACACCTGGTCTGGAATGTTCTCTGAGGCTGTTACACCAGAGGAATACTGGAAGACAAAACAACGACAATAACATTATGAGTATCAATACTAGTAGTAGTTATAGTAGTTGTTATAGTAGTAGTAGTCGTAGTAGTGTTTTTACTAGTGGTAGCAGTATTCATAGT
This sequence comes from Gymnoscopelus braueri, assembly GCF_963280865.1. NCBI lineage: Eukaryota > Metazoa > Chordata > Actinopteri > Myctophiformes > Myctophidae > Gymnoscopelus > Gymnoscopelus braueri. Next base: position 51,494,289 of record NC_137610.1, on the reverse strand, counting down.
AACATTAATAGTTTTAGCACTTTTTAATAATCTTCCTTTTCTTACCTCAGTGGAAATTGTATCAGATAACAGTCTGTCGGTCTGCCAGGTTGTTCAAATGATCCGTCCGTCTATTAATTGATCTATTTATTGATTTATATTTGCCTCTTGGTTTGTTTTTTTTTCGTGTCGCAGACGCAGTCTCTGACTGACGAGTGGATCTCAGTCTCACAAAATGGGTGAACGACTATGCAAGGAAATGGACTTTGATTCATTCTCTTCTGATAACAGGAAACACACACACACGCGCACACGCACACACGCGCACACACACACACACACACACACACACACACACACACACACACACACACACACACACACACACACACACACACACACACACACACACACACACACACACACACACACACACACACACACACACACACACACACACACACACACACACACACACACACACACACACACACACACACACACACGACAATGAATCAAAGTTCATTTTCTTGTAGATAACTGGTTGTACTGTTGCTCCCAGGCAGAAATAAATGCTGTTGGTTTCTTGCCTTATAAGAGCATTAGTACTCAATGGATAGTCCTATAATATAATGACTGCTTCAAATACACCACTAGAAGATGTGGTTTGGGGACTCCCAGGGGTCCTTGAAGGCATTCCAGTAGGTCCCCAGCAAAATGTGTTAATAAAGCATCCAAATCAGTTTAAACGCTTAAAACTGGAATATGCTCCTCCCATATTTGACTCTAACTAGAAATAAATGGGGTTTCAAAAATAAACTTATGGAAGCGATAATCAGAAAGGAAATTAGATTAGATTAGGTTGTTATTATTATTGGTATTTTCAGACAGACATTTGTATTGGTATTTTCAGACAGACATTCTTTTTATGTAAATGATTTTCTCAAGTGTTTATTTCACTAACATTGACCATGCTATACTGCATTGTATGAATTGCATTGTGTTTTTTTTGTTTTGCTTGGACCCCAGAAAGAATAGTCTCCACTACGGTGTAGACTAATAAGTTCTCATATGACAAAGTCGAATAACAGAAGTAGTCGATTGATGATCAACTATTTGTAAAACTTGTTGAAAATCAGGGTCCCCCACCACGACATGAAAATGAGAAGAAAAAAGAGCTACAAGGTCATAGATCAGCTATTTTCAGCTATAAGACATTTGGTGTAGGGGGAAAAGTGTTGTAAGGGTACGAAGTATAAGCCCCTGGGTGACCCCGGTCAGGGAAGTATATAGAAGGTGAAATATTAATGGAGTACAGTCTCAGAGCACAGGCCAAAACACCTGTTTATCTATCATAGTGTAATTATTGTTGAACTGTGGCTGAGTATTAAAGTCTAGCTCGTAACAACATCATAACAGAGTGGGAACCATAACCATCTTTCAGTGATTAAACAGACCACAAAACAACCAGCCTGTGGTCTAGTTCAGCATC
>NC_137610.1:51445318-51487818 GCF_963280865.1 Gymnoscopelus braueri | reverse complement strand
GTTGTACACAACAGAAAACAACAAACATGGACACATTCACAGAGAACATACTGTAGGTCAGGGGTCTTCAATGTTTTTCAGACCAAGGACCCCCTACAGTAGCTGAGAGGGAGATGACGCAGGGACCCCCCTTATAAATTTGTATAAAACTGAGTTGCAGATTACACTCTTATTCTTTTAACTCAGTCTGCTCTTTTTTCCCTCTACACCAAACCTCTTTGCCAAAAACAGCCGATCTACAAGCTCACAACGCCTTTTTGGCTATAGTTCTTATCAGAAGAGGGATGCTATAGGGTTCAAGTAGTTAATGTAAAGAATATCATATCACACAAATATTTGGCGCCCCCCTGTAGTAACTCTGAGGCCCGGACCCCCTGTTTGAAGACCCCTGCTACTTCAGTCTGCCATGTTACCAACATTGGGAAAATTATGGATCCAGCAAGCACCTTCTCCTCCAAATACAGAACACTCACACTCATACACACCATTTCAGGACGGTGATTTTATTAACGCCATTTTTTAAACAATTATTTGCAATTTTTACCGTAAGCCTAAATCCAAAAAAAAAGCCGGGCTTGTAGATCTTGTATTTTTTTCAGCACGCAACCAAGCATAAATCTATCTCTAACCCCTAAACCTAACTTCTAAATGTCTGATTCTAACTAGAATCTTTTTTTCAAGTATAAGGAAAAAAAATGTCTCATGAGGGCCAGGAAAAAGGTCCTCACAGTCACAATATCTAAGCTTCTAACACACACACACACACACACACACACACACACACACACACACACACACACACACACACACACACACACACACACACACACACACACACACACACACACACACACACACACACACACACACACACACACACACACACACACACACACCTTAGCCGTTAATGAGGCTCATGTTACTGACCTCATCAATGTTTAACTGTCCATTTTAAAGTCCTTTTGTCCAGTGATAGGTGAGGCTATGGGTAATATAGAAGCTCCTGAACGCAGCACGTTTTTCCAAAACATCCATTCATTATTAAAGGCATAGTATGTATGTCACTTTGGCTGTATTTACATAACAAAACATATATATAAATGTTTTACCCATCATTGGATGGAGGGCCACTATATGTCCACACTCACTCCAGAGGGCGCATACTGTCGGGCAGACACGTCTTATCTCCGTATTTCAACCTTTTTTCGTAAATGTATGCCGTACTTCGCCATTCTATGTCACACAAAAAGTAGCAAAAGTAGCCGATCTACAAGCTCAAAACGCGTCGCAGTGTGACGCGTTTTGAGCTTGTAGATCAGCTATTTTGGCTATTTTTGAATTGGAATCCTAAAAAGTAAAATTTTTACTTAATTTCAAATGCATTTAGTTATACTTATGTTAACTTAAAAAAAGACAATATAATTGTAATGCTAGTCATTAAGCTACTAATATAGACTGAAGTAATTCAAGCGGGTCATGTTTGGAATTATAATTATATCAGTATTCCGATATTAAAGGTGGGGGCCGCCAGTTGCCCGTGTATGCTCTATACCAGTGGTTTTCAACCAGTGGTTTGGGGACCACCAGTGGTCCTTGAGGGGGTTCCAGGTGGTCCCCAGCTAAACGATGGAGAGTTGGTAACCAAATGGACCCTTATAGATCTTTGGTTTCATTTTACGCTCTCAAGAGTTAAATTATTGTTAAACATCTTTACAAGAAGCCCACACAATTAGATAATGTAGAAGAATTGTTATTTTGATTAACATTTGTCTGTCTGTCTCTCCTATTTTACCACATCAATACAGCATGGATGGAATTGTGGACAAAATCTTATCCAACGACAACATATTCAAAGTCTTGGGTCTGAGAGTCTAAATCTCATCAAATGGTGGTTCCGTGGCTCAAATGCAGAATAAATGAATGGTCCTTGATGTGAAAAGGGTTGAAAACCACTGCTCTATACTATACCAGCAGCAGCATTAGCCACTGCAGTAATGTGGTGGTGCATGTTTACCTGCAAAAAAACGTCCCAAAAACGTCCCCGTCTCCCAAAACAAACAGTGAAAACACCAAAATACAGCAAGAGGATTGTGTTTCTGCAGGTAAACACCATATCGCACTACTAGTGGCCGATAACTGCTGCTATAGAGGGAAATTATTGGTCAACAAAATGTATTTATTGTTTTGTCATGTAAACACAGGGCAAAGTTACATGTTTTGCCTTTAAGTTTGCCGATATTAACCCCTGCTGCTCAAATAAACAACTGCATATCGTCGTATTTCTCTCAGAATTCCTTGACAATGTGGACGAGCAAGAGAAAGCATGCATTTATGTACGTTATTTATAAACTGAGAATAAATTGTGATAAAGAACAAATACAAACATTATGAGTGAGTGAGAGCAGAAACTTGTTGCGCGCGCACGCACACACACACACACACACACACCCACCCACACCCTCTAATGGGCTGGTCGCACTGTGAGCTTGTAGATCGGCTATTTTTTGGTGATTTGGTGTAGAAGGAAGAAAAGGAGGGGACCAAGCACAGAGCCCAGTCAATGAAATATATGTCTTTATTACCTTATTCTTCTCTGCTGATTCATTCAATATCTGTTCACTTCCTCCCTATCAGGCTGCAGGTGTGATGCAGGTAATCAGTGTGTTGCCAGATTTTGCAAGAGAAACAGGTCTATGAAAACAAGCCAAAAAGAAGCAACTAGGCTAAGTTTTACCACTTCACATCGGCTATTTGAAAATAGTAGATCTACAAGCTTGTAGATCTGCTATGTTTTGAGTGAATTTAAAAAGTAATGTTTTTGAAACATTTTAACAACACAAATCTTGTATAGATGGAGGGGGGGTCCATGGCTGGCAATATGTTCAGATGGGGGTCCATCTGGGGGTCCTTGACATAAAGAAATGTGGGAACCACTGGTTTAAAACAACATTGGGAAGCATATGGCTTGAATTTAGAAACAAGCCTGCAGAGTCACTTATTATAAGCAGACATGGCAACACTGGTAAACAGGAAACCCTTTGAAATGGGGCTCCCATCTATGAATCTATCTATCTATGAAATCTATGAAAAAGTTAAATCTTTTTCATGTCAAGGACGCCCAAAAGGATATTTGGCCGTGGACCCCCATCTCAAAATATGTTGTTCCAGGGACCCCCCAGAAGCACAGATTTGAGTTAAAAATGTTCACTTTAAAAAAAATATATATATATTCAAAGATTTGCACAAATTCTCACGATTTTTCAAAAATAGCAGATCTACAAGCTCATAGCGCGAGTGCCGCGCTATGAGCTTGTAGATCTGCTATTTTTGAATAGCCCAAAGTATAAAAGGTTAAAGTGGTTGAAATGATTGTGATGCTACATTAACACATTTTGTCGGGGACCCCCTGGAACCCCCCCAGGACCCTTGGGGGGTCCTCAGACCCCACTTTGAGAACCAATTGTTGTTGTTTCCAGGTTTAGCAGAACCATGGACGTCTCTGTCCATTACAGCGGAAGGATTTCATAAACAAACATTTCTAATATGGCTTTGACAACACATTAGAGGCTAAATGGATTGATGAGCAGTTTATTTCCTGTCAACTTCCTGGTGCATTGATGACTTTATTTTAAACTGGTAAATTATGCATTTCTATAGAGCCTTTATCCAAAGAGCTTTACACATTACATTCTATAGGGTTGGGAATGGGATCCTTTGGGGTTTAAACGATTCCGGATCCTTAACGTTTCCCTCTTAACGGTCTGATTCCTTAACGGTTACCTTTAACCATTCCTATACATTATGAATATATAATATTATAAATATATAATATTATATAATGTATAATATATAATAAAGTGGATTGGATTATAATATATAATCCAATTCACTTTATTTATATAGCACATTTCACAACTCAAGGTTTCCAAAGTGCTGTACTACAGAAATAAAAAAAACAGCTAAAACACAGAAAAACAACAGCAAAAACATACAGCAAAATAAGAGACAAAATAAACAACAAAAGGAGACACATCACTGACAATAGACCTACAAGACGCATCAGCGTCAGCAGACAGTGAAACCAAACCAGACCATAGCAACTCTCAAACGCTATCGAAAGCCAAGGTGTAAAGGTGGGACTTGAGGCAAGATTTAAAATAATAACCTAGGCTCTAAAGTAGACTGCAGCGTGTCGCGGGTTCGAGTCCCGATCCCGGCGGCCTAGTACTGTCCTATATCCTATCAACGAAGGCATAAAAGCCAAAAAAATGATTTCTGAAAAAATAAAGAAATATATGATGATATTAATATAGAAAAAAGCCCCTTTTGGGGGGTTTGGCCACTTCCTACGTGAAAGCCCCCTGAACCCCCAGACGGATACAGGTCCAGTGGGCAGCTAAACATTGTGGCCAGCTCAATGTTAAATAAGCATTTGTTACCAAAGTGAAGGAAAAAAACAATGAAGTATAATAAGGAAAATGTGGGGAATAATGTAAAGTATCCATGATTTTAACATGCATGGTACATCATTACATGTATCCATCAAGTTGTTGTTTAGCCCCAACATTAGTGGATATCCAGGTTTTGTTGAAATCTGTAAGATGCCAGTGTTGTTAGGGGCCGACTGTCTTTCAGTAAGGCTGGACTTGGACCAGTGTTGATCTCGTCAACTAAAACTATGACGAAAAATGTTCGTCAACTACCTTTTTTCACTGACGAAAACTAAATTAAAACTAAATAGAAACTAAGCTACGATGACTAAAACTAAGACTAAATATTTTGACAATATCATCAACAAATAAAAACTAGATGAAGACAAGTGATTTTATGTTTGGTTGAGCTCGGGTGTTGCGCTCTGAAAATAGCAGATCTACAAGCTCGCAACGCGTCACTCTGCGACGCGTTGCGAGCTTCTAGATCGGCTATTTGCAGCATGCAACCAAGTGTAAAATCAGCCATTACGACGCCATCAAGGCACCGCCAAAATACATTTTACCGTAGTCTACTAAATCAACGACTATAATTGTATGATATTTAGTCTCTAAAACTAGACTAACATAATAGACTAAAATAATGACTAAAAAACTAAATGGAATTTGATTCAAAAGACTATGACTAAAACTAAATCAAAATTTGCTGTCAAAATCAACACTAACTGGGACAAAAGATTTGACAGTGACATCTATCAAATCAAGTATAGTCTGCACACATACTGGAACCCTGAATTCCGGTTGGATCCAACCCTATAGTACATTCTCACACACCGACGGCAGAGGAAAACCTACAAAGGCACCAACCTGCTCATCAGGAGCAGTTAGGGGTTCAGTGTCTTGCTCAAGGACACTTCAACACTAACCCAGGGGGGTAGCCGGGGATCAAACCCAAAACCTTCCGAGCCCCAGGCAGCTGCCCTACCTCCTGGACCTTTTAATAACAAAAACAAACTATGATTGAGGAAGGGGGACCACTGTATAACGCCTTCAAACAGCTATGTTTTACAACTTTTGTAAACACAAACACACAGTTGGCTTCAAATCTTACAGACTACTCTGCTACGCGTTTGAGCACAAAACTGTTCCCCAGACAGCCATGGTAAGTTTGAAATCCTGTTTTGATTTATATTCACCTTTATTCTTATGGCCCTTCTCCAGGGTGAAGCCATTGCCCTTTTCAGCTGCTTCCTTCAATATCTGGTCACTTCCTTCCTAGTAGGTCACTGCAGGTGTAATGCAGGTAATCAGTGTGTTGCCAGATTTTGCAAGAGAAACAAGCGGCCAGGTCTATGAAAACAAGCCCAAAAGAAGCAACTATAGTTTTTACCACTTTTTTGGAAAATAGCAGATCTACAAGCTCACAACACATCACATCGCGACACGTGAGCTTGTAGATCTGCTATTTAAAAAAACATATGCAAATATTTGTTTAAACATTTTAACAACACAAATCTTGTACGGGTCCCTGTCACAGAATATTTTCAGATGGAGGTCCTCGGACAAATACATATTAACCTGGGGTCCTTGATATCAAAAAATTTGGGAACCACTGGTTTAAACAACATAAGGAAACAAGCCCAAATAAGCAACTACACTTTAGAAACAAGTCCAAAAGTCGCTTACCATAAGCAGACATGGCAACACTGCTAAACAGGAAACCCCTTGATATGGGCCTCCCCACCAAGGTACATACAAAGAAGGTACGGACATCTACGTCATTTAAATTCCAGCCGGCACAAACACCATTTCTGAACGGGCCTGAAGCACAGCTAGTCTTCCTGGTTAATGTGAAACACAAAGATTTGGCTGCCCCCCCCCCCCCCCTGTAGTAACTCTGAGGACCCCCTAAGGGTCCCGGACCCCCTGTCCCATGTCCTATAAGTCTACACTGCACCCACCCCAGGGTTAAGTCCATTATTATAACCCAGGTTTAAGTCTATTGTTATAACCCAGGTTTAAACCCAGGTTTAAGTCTATCCACTCTGTCTACATCAGCAGCTCTCAGGCCTTCTCTGGATCAATCTCAAAAGTGTTCCATCACAACCCACCCATCTGCCCACTTAACACGATGACAGCTGTGTTAAGTGGTCAGGTGGGGGGGGGGGGGGGGGGGCATCTTCAGAGCATGTTTGTTTTGATGATTAATCAATATATTGTGTTCTGGCTTATGGATCGATGGACGTTACGTGGTGTAATTTATGTTCCTATTCATCTGTGTGACGATGAAAACTATTTTTTTTCAAGGTTTTAAAGAGAAAAATGATTTGGTTTACTTTTTTATTAACTAAATAAATATACAGGCTATAGCCCACACTCCGTTGTGGTATTTGTCACTGTATATTGTCATACAGTGAAATTAGGTATATCTGCATTTAACCATCCTAAGTATCAGGAGCAGTGGGGGCTATGGGGGGCAGTGCCTCAGGGAGCAGTTAATGGGTAAGTAGCCTCGATCTCCAGGCTTTTATTGTTTAGTTTTGCTAAAAAATAAAAGCCTAGAGGAGCGCGTCGGTGTGCCCGGTATAGGAAGTGTTTCATTTCCCCCAACCAACCAGAGTGCAGTGGGCGTCGCTCGTAATGTTGTGTTGACGGGGCGGGGGTTGACGGACAGATCGGTGAACCAATGGGATCAGGCGCAATCTCTCCGCGCCTCTATACACCCGCCCCTCTATACACGAAAGCAGCTAGTGCATTCTAGTGGGTAAGTGTCTTGCTCATGGACACTTTGACACATTGCTGGCCGGGCCTGGAATCGTACCCGGGACAACCGGGGCGTCCAGCTCCCTAACCATTCGGGGCTCTCTAACCATTCAGCTGCAGCTGTTATCAATAAGATCGTGTTTTGCCAAGTTTATGGACAATGTCTGCACCAATGTCTGTGTGTAGTGATGCTGTTTGTTTTGCACCTATCAGGTTATTTACATTTCCTACACATTTTACACTGTAATTCTACTCTATTGTCCCTTGTATTATTTATGTCTGGTTGGCTTGTGGATTTTAACATTAAAGGTTTCATGACGTTCAGTTTTACCACACATTAAAAGTCTTTGTCATGGTCCTTCAAACGTGTATAGAAAGTTTTAACAAAAAATTCCACTCCATTGATCCATGGCAGGTGTTTTTCTCTCACATTTCTAAAGCCTTTTCAACTGCAATGAAAAAATATATCTTTGCCTGCGGGTGTCGCTGGTCAGGGATTTTGCCTGTCAATCATAGCCTCTGCTCCGCCCCCCCCCCAAAGGAAAGGATGGGGAGGGGAGGGGCGAGGAGGAGAGTGGGCGGGATTAATCGGCTGTGACCTCACTAGGCCTGACCTCGACTAAGTCGACTAGTCGACTGGTTAGTCGCGGGGGGTCCGAGTCGACTAAGTGTCTCTTAGTCGACTCTAGTCGAAAAAAAAAAAAAAAAAAAAAAGTTTTTTTTATTTATTTTTTAAGGGCCAAACATTTTTTAAATTGTTTTTTGGCCAAGTCTACACCTGCAACCACACGTAACTTCCACTTTATTCTTCTTATTCCTCGTCTTTGTATTGGTATTGTTTGTGTTGGAGCGCCTCAGTGCGGCTGCAGAGTTCATGTGCAACCTCTTCCAGAGAGAGATAGAGACACTAGAAACTCTGCTGGAGACAAAACAAACTGTGTAGACTTGGCCCTTTGAAATAAAATGTATTTAGGCCGACTGCCTTTTTATTAGTCGACTGCCAGTCGACTATTGGCAATTAGTCGCCAATTAGAGTCGACTAAACAAATCCTTAGTCGGGGACAGGCCTAGACCTCACTGCCGAAGGGCCAAGCTCAGATTACTTTTCAGCCTAATTATTCAGAAAACCCCAGACCACAGAAAATCCACTGAATGTTCAAAGTTCAGATTTTTTGGGTGTAATTGAGGTCATAAAACCCCCCAAAAAACATAAAAAATAAAAAAAGTGAAAATGAATGTCATAGAACCTTTAAGCTGAACCCTGTCTTTTAACCATTCTTCCTTGGCTCCAAATATTAATGACTGCCAGTAGATTCTGGATCGTCCATTGGTTGACGTGTTCAATGCATTTCCTCAGTGCTTAATGGACCAGCATGCACAGTGATATGGTTATGATATGGATTATGCAAAAGTGTGTGCCACGCCAACATTAAAGTTCAAATGCTCCCCCTTTCCCCCCCCCCATCTCAGTGAAATACACATCTAGGCTATTCATCTACACTTCTATCTACTTACTGCAAACTAAAGATCTCATTGGCAGCCTAATTGTAACACTTATTCTCTAGGCTACATCATAACAATATTCCCGGATTATTTGATCATAGATTAATGTCATAAGATCTTGTTGTACTCTGCGTCTGTACATTTATCTCCAGGAGATTCAAAGGTGTAGTGAGTAAACAGGGTAATTAAATTAGGATAAAAACTATGGGACAGAGATGGATGAAGAGAGAGAGACAGAGAGAGAGCCAGAGATTAGATCAGGGGTCTTCAACAGGGGGTCCGGGACCCCTAGGGGGTCCTCAGAGTTACTACAAGGGGTCCGCAAAATCTTTGTGTGATATGATTCTTTTATTTTACTTTAACCACTTGAACCATAGCATCCTTTTTCTGAGGAGAACTTTAGCCAAAAATAGCCGATCTACAAGCTCACAACGCCTCGCAGCACGAGGCGTTGTGAGCTTGTAGATCGGCCATTTTTGGCAAAGAGGTATAGGTGTAGAGGGAAAAAAGAGCAGACCAAGTAAACAAAAAAAGTTGAATCTGAAACACAATTTTATACAATATAGAGTAGGGGGGTCCCTGCTTCATCTCTCTCTCAGCTAGGGGGTCCTTGGCCTGAAAACGTTGAAGACCCCTGGATTAGATTATGTTAATTAACTTTAATACTTCCCACCTGTGCAGCTTCATAATTCTACCCCCCACCACCTTGCTTATAGCCTATAGACCATTTAAATGTAAACAGGTTTACCCTGGACTTGGGCATTATTTTCTAACATAGTCAAGCTACAGTAGCTCATTCATAAAAACAGGTCTTAAGTTACACTACAGGTGCGCATGGATGGACTCTTAAAGGACAACTTTGTTTTTTTACAACCAAGGTTTATATTTTAGCTTGTAATTAAAGTAAATAAATGTTGAGTGTTATTTTTTTTTTCATTTACTGCTTTCTATAGTTTTAGCAATTTTTGGGATATTTTTTACAGTGAGCGGGGGCATTCTGTCCGGTGGCTAAATATGTATTTTTTACACATTAAAAAAGGTCCCGTGGTCTTTGATGGCCAGATCTGAGTTATTGGGGGCTAGAAGAGCTACTGTAAATAATAATAAAGAAAACGCTGGGTTATTGTGTAAAAAAAGACATATTTAGCCACCGGACAGAATGCCCCCGCCCACTGTAAAAAAAAAAACGCGAAAATTGCTAAAACTATAGAAAGCAGTAAATGAAAAAAAAAAATAACACTCAACATTTATTTACTTTAATTACAAGCTAAAATATAAACCTTGGTTGTAAAAAATGACTCCTGATGCAACAGCCTACTACTCAGTGTTTTACACTATTAACGTTAACACTTTGCCAACGAGACGAGAGAGACAACAGTTAGAGTTACTAGACATTCAACACGTTCACAAACACACATTAGATGTACCAGTCCACGTAAGACCAGTGAACAAGGGAAAGACTGCTTTCATGTATTATGCTCCACACAACTTCAGGACTCTCTGAAACTGGTTAGATTGGGTCTCAATCAGTGGTGGAAAGTAACTAAGTACATTTACTTAAGTACTGTACTTAAGTACAATTTTGAGGTATTTGTACTTTACTTGAGTATTTCCAATTTCCAATACTTTTACTTCTACTCCACTACATCTCAGAGGCAAATATTGTACTTTTACTCCACTACAATTATTTGAAAACTTTAGTTACTAGTTACTTTTCAGATATAAATTATGATATAATGAAACATACATTAACCACTTTAAACCTATTTTAAACCTAGGCTATTTGAAAATAGCAGATCTACAAGCTCACAATGCGACGCGTTGTGAGCTTGTAGATCGGCTATTTTCAAATATTTATTTTTTAGTACTTTTACTTTTACTTTTGGTACTTTAAGTACATTTTGATGCCAATCATTTTGTACTTTTACTCAAGTAAATTTCTAATTCTGGACTTTTACTTGTAACAGAGTATTTTTATATTGCAGTATTGGTACTTTTACTTAAGTAAAGAATTTGAGTACTTTTTCCACCACTGCATTTAGGGTGCTTCTCGAGGACACACTACATAGTAACTGCACCTGTTTATCTGTGACACTATGTTTATCTGTGACATTCTAATGTGATTCAAATGGTTGTTATTGTTTCTTCATTATGTATGTATGTATTGTATTTTATATGCAGTTATCTATCAGGGCGTCCTTGAAAAAGAGAGCTTTGCTCTCAATGGGCTTACCCCTGAATACATAAATAAAGAAAGAGAAAGAAAGCTGCTTCGTTACCTGAGGAGCTGTCCAGGTGCTGAAGGGTCTGACCGCTCACCTCCATCGATAAGGACAGGACGCGTTGCTCCTCAATAGAACTATATGGTTCCATCCACACTAAGGACCGATATGTAGCCTATACACACATAATAATAATACATATGACAGTCCTGATACAACAGCTGCTGACAGACAGACAGACAGACAGCACAGTGCAGGCTGTCTGTGAATGTATGGGTGGAGTTTAAGTTGCTTGTTGAGAGGCTCTCTCTCTCTTTCTCTCTCTCAGTTAATCCAATAAGACCTGGAACGCATCTGTGTGTCATTTCTTTGGGCTATTCAAAAATAGCAGATCTACAAGCTCATAGCGCGGCACCGAGAGCTTGTAGATCTGCTATTCTTTTTTAATCGTGAAAAATATGTGCAAATGTGTGCAAATCTTATACATAAATATATATATATATTTTTTAAAGCAAACATTTGTAACTCAAATCTTTGCTTCTGGGGGATTCTATAAATGTCTTCTAAATCCTATAGAGTTTTTTTTTTTAAACACTTATGTTATTATAATATCAGTGGTTCTCAAGCTGTTTTCATGTCAAGGACCCCCCAATGTACTTGGCCGCGGACCCCCTCATCTCAAAATATGTTGTTCCAGGGACCCCCAGACACAAGATTTGAGTCTGTTTATGAGTCTTTTTTTTATGTTCGCTTAAAAAATATATAAATTCAAAGATTTGCACACATTTTCACGATGTTTCAAAAATAGCAGATCTACAAGCTCATAGTGCGGCACTCGGCTATTTTTGAATAGCCAAAGAAATCTAAAATGACACAGATGCATCCCTGGACTGAATGGGTTAAGTTGTGATGGCTTGTTGAGAGGCTCTCTCTCTCTCTCTCTCTCTCTCTCTCTCTCACAGTTAAAATCTTAAAGCTAATATTGATTGGTGTTCATATCGATTGAGCTTCACTTTCCATCCAGAGCGCACTATCATCATCATCATCATGCAACACTGTGTAAAATTGGCTTTGGAAATCCCCCCCCCCCCCGCCCCCCTTAACTAACCCTATACCCCTTTAAGTCAGTAGTTCTTTTTCATGTCAAGAACCCCCAAAATAATATGTATTTAACCGCGGACCCCCATCTGAAAATGTTTCGTTCCAGGGACCCGCAGAAAAGAATATTTGTAATAAATGAGCTCAAATGTATGCAATATTTTTTCCAATACTTTCAAGATTAAAACAAATATATATAGTATAAAAAAATAGCAGATGTACAAGCTCGCAGCACGGCACTAAGTGTAGATCTGCTATTTTTTGAATAGCCAAGTTTAGCTGGGGACCCCCTTTTGACCGGAGTCAAATATATGTATTAATTTAGGGGTCCTTGATATGAAACACGTTGAGAAGCACCGTTTTAAACATTATGAATATAAATGAACGTGAGTGTCTGGCTCTGAACAGCAGTCTAATGTAATGGCACTTTTTCTGCACCGTATACCAGAGCCAACTTTGCTTTTAGAGATAAAAACCATTTAAGATAAAACTCCTCACTACAGGCTGCACTGGAGGTGATTCTCTGGAGATTCAGAAGCTGTTTGTCTGAAAACATTGTAAGTGACGCCGTATACAGTGTTGCCAGATTCTGTGAGAGAAACAAGCAACCAGGTCTAGGCAAACCAGCCCAAAAGAAGTGACTATGGGCCACATGTGCACTTTAAAGGTTTCATGACGTTCAGTTTTACCACACATTAAAAGTCTTTGTCATAGTCCTTCAAACGTGTATAGAAAGTTTTAACAAAAAATTCCACCCCATTGATTCATGGCAGGTGTTTTTCTCTCACATTTCTAAAGCCTTTTCAAATGCAATGAAAAAATAAATATTTGCCTGCGGGTGTCGCTGGTGAGGGATTTTGCCTGTCAATCATCGCCTCTGCTCCGCCCCCCCAAAAGGAAAGGATAGGGGAGGGGAGGGGCGAGGAGGAGAGTGGGCCGGGATTAATCGACTGTGACCTCACTGCCAAAGGGCCAAGCTCAGATTACTTTTCAGCCTAATTATTCAGAAAACCCCAGACCACAGAAAATCCACTGAATGTTCAAAGTTCAGATTTTTTGGGTGTAATTGAGGTCATAAAACCCCCCAAAAAACATAAAAAATAAAAAAAAGTGAAAATGAATGTCATAGAACCTTTAACATAATACATCAGCTATTTGAAAATAGCAGATCTACAAGCTCACAACGCGTCGCAACGCGACGCGTTGTGAGCTTGTAGATCGGCTATTTTTTTTAAATAAAATCTTGCGGGGAAATTATAATAAGCAGATCTGTCAACCCTGGCTGTATAATACTGTACTGGTACCTTGGCTTAAACCAACTCAACTCTGTTATACTGACAAAGGGGGGTCCGGGACCTCAGAGCTACTACAGGGGGGCCACCAAATCTTATATGTGATATAATATATATTCTTTACAACTACTTGCATCCCTATTCTGAGGAGAATTTTAGCCTAAAATAGCAGATCCATTTTCGGCAAAGGGGTTTGGTGTAGAGGGATGAAAGAGCAGACCAAGTACAAAGGCCAAAGGTCAAGTTTACTAAGTATTGACGGTTTAAGTGGTTAAATGTCTGAAAATAAACATTAACATGAATCCAACACTGATGACAGTGTCTGTCAAACAGGTCTATGAAGCTATCTATGAAAAGGTTTAATTTGCAACATAACTTTATATAATATGTAGTGATGGGGGTCCCTGCTTCATCTGTCTCTCTGCTAAGGGGTCCCTGCTTCATCTCTCTCTCTGCTAAGGGGTCCCTGCTTCATCTCTCTTTCAGCTAAGGGGTCCCTGCTTCATCTCTCTCTCTGCTAAGGGGTCTCTGCTTCAGCTCTCTCTCTGCTAAGGGGTCCCTGCTTCATCTCTCTCTCTGCTAAGGGGTCCCTGCTTCATCTCTCTTTCAGCTAAGGGGTCCCTGCTTCATCTCTCTCTCTGCTAAGGGGTCCCTGCTTCATCTCTCTCTCAGCTAAGGGGTCTCTGCTTCAGCTCTCTCTCTGCTAAGGGGTCCCTGCTTCATCTCTCTCTCTGCTAAGGGGTCCCTGCTTCATCTCTCTCTCAGCTAAGGGGTCCCTGCTTCATCTCTCTCTCAGCTAAGGGGTCCCTGCTTCATTTCTCTCCCAGCTAAGGGGTCCCTGCTTCATCTCTCTCTCTCTGCTAAGGGGTCCCTGCTTCATCTCTCTCTCAGCTAAGGGGTCCCTGCTTCATCTCTCTCCCAGCTAAGGGGTCCCTGCTTCATCTCTCTCTCTCTGCTAAGGGGTCCCTGCTTCATCTCTCTCTCAGCTAAGGGGTCCCTGCTTCATTTCTCTCTAAGCTAAGGGGTCCCTGCTTCATTTCTCTCTAAGCTAAGGGGTACCTGCTTCATCTCTCTCTCAGCTAAGGGGTCCCTGCTTCATCTCTCTCTCAGCTAAGGGGTCCCTGCTTCATTTCTCTCTAAGCTAAGGGGTCCCTGCTTCATCTCTCTCTCAGCTAAGGGGTCCCTGCTTCATCTCTCTCTCAGCTAAGGGGTCCCTGCTTCATCTCTCTCTCTCTGCTAAGGGGTCCCTGCTTCATCTCTCTCTCTCTGCTAAGGGGTCCCTGCTTCATCTCTCTCTCAGCTAAGGGGTCCCTGCTTCATCTCTCTCTCAGCTAAGGGGTCCCTGCTTCATCTCTCTCTCAGCTAAGGGGTCCCTGCTTCATCTCTCTCTCAGCTAAGGGGTCCCTGCTTCATCTCTCTCTCTGCTAAGGGGTCCCTGCTTCATCTGTCTCTCTCTGCTAAGGGGTCCCTGCTTCATCTCTCTCTCAGCTAAGGGGTCCCTGCTTCATCTGTCTCTCTGCTAAGGGGTCCCTGCTTCATCTCTCTCTCAGTTAAGGGGTCCCTGCTTCATCTCTCTCTCTCTGCTAAGGGGTCCCTGCTTCATTTCTCTCCCAGCTAAGGGGTCCCTGCTTCATCTCTCTCTCAGCTAAGGGGTCCCTGCTTCATCTCTCTCCCAGCTAAGGGGTCCCTGCTTCATCTCTCTCTCTGCTAAGGGGTCCTTGGGCTGAAAAACTTTGAAGACCCCTGCTCTAATGTGTCACTAGGCGGTGCCATTGAGGCAGTGAAATAAAAGAGCAGAGACGCGGACATAAAATAGTTGCATCTTCGTTAACCCGTTAAGACCTGAGGCCCATTCTACACATGCCTTCTAAATCCTAACAGTTTTCTGAAAAAAAAACCATGTTGCTATAATGTCGTTGTCGGGCAGTAGATTATCGCCCTACTTGATCACACTGCAGCACAAAAGCATCAAAAGTAGCAGATCCACAAGCTCGAGCTTGTAGATCTACTTTTGAATTTGAGAAAATGTATCTCCTCTCCTCCGCCCTAGTAGCCTCGATCTCCAGGCTTTTATTGTTTAGTTTTGCTAAAAAATAAAAGCCTGGCCCAACCATAGCCCGTACTGGGTATGAGGAAGTGTTTCACTTCCCAACCAACCAGAGTGCAGTGGGCGTCGCTCGTAATGTTGCGTTAACGGGGCGGGGGTTGACGGACAGATCGGTGAACCAATGGGATCAGCCGCAGTCTCTCGCCGGCTCTTTACACCCGCCCCTTTACACACGAAATCAGGAGGGTTGGGGCAGGCTACCGCCCTAGTGGCAGGAGTGCTCGGGTGGTGCAGTGGTAAAGTCCCTGCCCAACCCGATCGCCAGAGGAAACGTTCTCTTTGAACGTTTTTCAAATTCCGTGCAATAGACAACTGGAAAACCCGAAAATCCGTGCATAGCCGCCTCGCATCTCCCCCATTGTGACTGAACCATTTCGGAGGCGCGCAGTCTCATGGGAATTGTCGCCACGTAAGGGGGCCACCGAGCGAGTTACCGTCCCGAACGTTGCGACATTCCCTTGTGCCTACTCAGCGCCGTTTGAGTTATGTACCGATAGGCACAGAATGGTACATTTTGTTGTGGGGACTGCTCTGCTTCCGGGTTTTTCCGGGTTGCGACTGGTTACGCCCACCGTGGGACTCGCCGTACATATGCACGGAATTTCGGGGTTTCTAGGCGACTATGCACGGAATGACATGCACTGGATCCGTGCAATGTATACTAATTCTCTGGCGATCAGGCTGCCCTGCCCACCACCACGGAGGTTGTGGGGTTCGAATCCAACGTGGTGCATCCGGCTTTGTCGGGCGTCTATATGAACACAATTGGCCCGTGTTCGGGGGAGGGAAGCTGGGCGGCGGGGAGGAGGGTGTTATCGGTCATTGCATTTAGTCCTACCGACTGGGGGCGGAGCCTGTCAGTGGGGAGTGTTGGGCGGGAGGAGTATGAAGGGTCTACGTCCTCCCAGTAGGGGCTTCCTTTCATTTCTAAAATCCTCGAGAAAACTGTTTTATTTCAATTACAGTTTTTCCTGCAGGAACACAATATTTTTGATGTCTTTCAATCTGGATTTAAAGCATTTCACAGTACCGAGTCAGCGTTGTTGAGGGTATTCAATGATGTGCTATTGACCACTGACAAAGGTAACTCTGTTATTTTGCTACTCCTTGACTTGACCTCTGCTTTTGACACTCTGGATCACAAGACTCTAATCTCCCGTTTGGAGCAGTGTGTTGGTGTCACAGACACGGCCCTAGACTGGTTTAGGTCTTATCTATCTGAGAGATGCTTCTCAGTCAAATTTGGAGATTTTGTGTCATCCTCCACGCCCCTGTCCTCCGGAGTCCCCCAGGGCTCGATCCTTGGACCTATACTGTTCTCCCTTTACCTTCTCCCCCTGGGACTAATTTTTAAGAAGCATGGCATCTCATACCATCTCTATGCAGATGATTCTCAAATCTACATGCCCTTAAAGAAGGAAAGTAATAGCTCCCTGACACCACTTCTTGATTGTCTCAATGATGTTAAAACCTGGATGGCTTTTAACTTTCTAAGTGTCAACGAAAAAAAGACAGAGGTCATAGTGTTTGGGCCTAGTGGTCCTGGCATTATACCCACCAATCTGGGCCCCCTACAGTCTTATGTGAAACCTGTTGTCTCCAACCTTGGAGTCAATGATTTTGAGCGAGTCATTCACGCCTTTATTTCCACACGTCTGGACTACTGTAACGCGCTATATGTCGGGCTAAATCAAGCCTCCTTGGCACGCCTGCAGCTAGTCCAAAATTCTGCGGCACGCCTCCTGACAGGAACCAGTAATCGTGAGCACATTACGCCCGTGCTGGCCTCACTCCACTGGCTACCTGTTCGCTTCAGAATTGATTTTAAAATTGTATTGTTTGTTTTTAAATCCCTGAATGGCTTGGCACCTCAGTACCTCTCTGACCTCATAAAGGTCTATACCCCCCCAAGGTCACTGCGGTCTGCTGGCCAGCTAAGTCTCGAGGTCACAGTAAGGACCAAATTAAAGACCAGAGGCGACCGAGCCTTTGCTGCCATAGCCCCCACCCTATGGAATGCGCTCCCCCCCCCATGTTAAAAGGGCCCCCACCATTGAGACTTTTAAATCTCGGCTTAAGACACACTTTTACACCTTGGCATTTTAACCCCGCTTGAGAGTTTTCTGTGATCTATGTCCTATTTGTTTTCTGTGTTTTTGATGGTGTTTTCTGTGTTTTTAGCTTATTTTAGCTTGTATTTTGCATGATTTTCTGTACAGCACTTTGTAAACCCTTAACCCTGGTTGTGAAATGTGCTATATAAATAAAGTGGATTGGATTGGATTGGGCTCCTCACTGGCTAGGTGAGTCGATAGGATACAACACACACAGAGATGTGTGGGGAGGAATTAATTGGCATAACAACTAAATTGGACTACATTGGGGAGAAAAGGTGGTACAAATAATTGGCTACTCTAAATAATAAAAAAATAATAATAATAATTTGAATCCTTGGACATAATGAGGTTTTCCACCAAACAGCTAAAATCTGAAAACGACACACATGCTTTCCCGGGTTTTAATGCGGGACATTAAACATTATTAATAAAAGAGCAGAGACGTGGATATTATAGTTGCATCTTTATTAAAATATGATAAATATAATTTCTCTGTTCGGACCCCCCCAGTCAGTCAGGTGACCTAGTAGGGGGGGGAGGGGGGAGGGGTGGGGGTGGTCTCAGACGAGGCTGAAACTCCGCCTCTTCCTGGCGGTCAACGCGACGTTCCTGTTGCATTCCGACAGGCTGCAGCGACACTCCTCCAGGTGGACGTAGCTGAACGGGACGACGTCTCCGTTCAGGCAGCGCAGCTCCACCGTTCTGTTACTGGACCGTGAGCCCTGGCAGCACGAACACGAGTGTTGCATCACCGCCGAGAGTTCAGAGTATCTGAGAGGAGAGGAGAGGGGAGGAGAGGGGAGGGGAGGAGAGGGGAGGAGAGGGGAGGAGAGGAGAGGAGAGGAGAGGAGAGGAGAGGAGAGGAGAGGAGAGGAGAGGAGAGGAGAGGAGAGGAGAGGGGAGGGGAGGGGAGGGGAGAGGAGGGGAGGGGAGGGGAGGGGAGGGGAGAGGAGAGGAGAGGAGAGGAGAGGAGAGGAGAGGAGAGGGGAGGAGAGAGGAGAGGAGAGGAGAGGAGGGGAGAGGAGAGGAGAGGAGAGGGGGAGGGGGGAGAGGAGAGGAGAGGGGGAGGGGGGAGAGGAGAGGAGAGGAGAGGGGAGGGGAGGGGAGGGGAGGGGAGGGGAGGGGAGGGGAGGGGAGAGGAGAGGAGAGGAGAGGGGAGGGGAGGGGAGGGGAGGGGAGAGGAGAGGAGAGGAGAGGAGAGGAGAGGAGGGGACAGGAGAGGAGAGGAGAGGAGAGGAGAGGAGAGGAGAGGAGAGGAGAGGAGAGGAGGGACATTACATCTGACACTGACACTTTTTCAATAAATCAGTGCTTTAAACACCCTTTAAACACCATTTATGTCTGTGTGTGGGTTTTACAAATACTGAAATACAAATACTTCTGACTAAACCTTCTAACTCCATTGGATCCTCAACTCCCAACTTGTGGAGATAGTTGTTTTGTCCATCATTGATTAGAATGACCAAGTCAGATGGGGGAAAAAAAATAACTATCTCAACATTAATGGTCAAAAACCTCCACTTGAGCTGTATGCGGGTAAAGTGATGATAATATAAAGTATCTGACAATGTATAAAGTCCCCATACCAACTTTGATGACGCAGTGTTGTGTTTGTTGAAAAGTTCATACTTTGGACATGGTTTCTGCCCGACGACAACAGAGATGAACTAGAAAATGTGCTCCTCGGAGCACAAGTCTCCGCCAGCAGACCCGTGCTATTTTAATAGCACGGGTCGTCTTGGTAGAACGGGTCGTCTTGGTAGAATGCGCGTGGTTTTTGGTGTTCTGCAGGGGCGACTGAATATGTAGTGTCTGCATCTAAAAAATGTTCTTCTTGAAGCAATGTGTCATATGGGAGTCGTCGTAATTGACTGGTTTGTTCAAATGCTTGTCTGTCTTCTTCATCTTCATTGTCTTGAACAGTTTCAGCAGTTGATTGGTGTGTTTGATCTATGTCAGTTTTCTCTAGTGCTACATAATGTATTTGATCAAGGTGGCCAATTGTTACAGTATTAAGACTTCGGCCTTGTTGTGGGATCAATTCAACTCTATAGTCCTCTTCTGTGTTACTGTTGTAGATGAGTATGCTTTCTTAGCTTTGGCCTTCTGCGCCTTTGCTTGACCAATGTTAGGTGTTCTCAGAGGGACACACACACGCACGGACGGACGGGTGATTTGTACTGGAAGGTACTGTTCCAATCAAGACTGATTGATCCTGTCTTACCTCACTTCAAAAAACATAAATGGCTTTTTGAAGTGACACACCTATTTATAGGATTTTATTTCGTCATGCGTCCCTCTAGCCAATCAAAGGCATTGGTGTCAACATATTGACACGTGTCACGTGGAGCTTGACCAATGTTAGCTTGGCTAGGGGGGAGGTGAACACACGGCGGGACGGAGCGAAAACATACTCTCCGCCTCCGGCGGAGACAATGATATGAATATAATAATTACTTGGTAAAGGTGTTGCAGGCTCCCTGGCAGTAAGGCATGTCCACTTCCTCTACAGACTGACATCCTCCATGACTGATCCTGGTCTTCATGCTGCCTATCTTACAGGCCTTCTCCCTCTCCACACCTGATGAATATTCATACATCATTTACATATCATATACATATTAAACAGACCATGCTGCTTATAGCTTACAGGCCTTCTCCCTCTCCACACCTGATGAATATTAATTTAAAATGTACACTCATAATCCAGAGTGATTTACAGAAAGCAAGGTAAACACAAGGTAATACATCAAATGCATAGTAATCTATCATAGGTAAACCAAGAACCTATCATCAGTCTAAACAGTATAATACCAAAACATTAATAATCTATACATTGAAACTATACATGCCAGGTCAACAAATGAACCTGGCATATATCTACATAACATGCTATCTAAATGATATTTTAACCTACATTAACTACTTTTCATTCATTTACATATAATATAAATATTAAACAGATCATTCATTGCATTTACATATTATATACATATTTAAACAGATCATTCATTGCATTTACAACACATACATGTTCAAAAGAACATGGTCATACTCACACATGGTACAGCATCCATCCGCAGCTGTCTGTAATGTATCCTATGAGTAAAAGTACAAAAGTATCCAAAATGACAAAAGCAACTCAGAACGACTGTATTTTGCATTGTGATATATATATATATATATACACAGCAGCATATCAATTTGGAACCATGATAATGGTTTCATTTGATCAAATGTAATTAGGTCATTTATAACACAAATGTCTTGAATGAACACAAATGAGTCTAAAAGACCTCTAGCACCCCCTAGAGGCTGTGCTGCTCCTTACAGCCAACCATAGCAATCTGCCTATTAACTCTTTGACTGCCAGAGTATTTTCATAAAGTACTCCCCCAGTGCCAGCAATTTTCGTGTTTTTTTATTTTTATATTTTGAATTTTTCTCATGAAAATAATTTAAGGGCACATAATATAAAGACCCAGCACAAATCCGCCACTAGAGAGCAGCACATGACTGCTTGATCAGGTCGTTGGGTCTCTCTCACCCTTCTTGATAGATTAGACAGGGAAAAACATGAAAACGGATGTGACGTCCTCCCAGATTGTTTTGATCGCCAAAATTACGATGTGATACACGACGGCGATGACTGATCGTCACCCAGACCATAGATTATAGAAGAGAAACTGTCCGTTTGTCCGTCATACCGTGTGAAAGACCGTTTATTTACCTATTTTGGACGAAAATGACTGGGGAAAAGAATCAAAAACCGGAAACGGAATCCAGGTCATGAAACCGGATGCAGATGTCCGTGAAGTAAGTGGAACTCGAGAATAACATTGAATATTAAGCAGCATAGCGCAATCAGAGATTAAACAATGAACGTGCGTCCAGCGCGTCGAACGCGTCGACGGCCAACTGGACAAAGTAGCACTTGACGCGTTATCGCGTCGTCCGCAGTCAAAGAGTTAAATGCTCTGTGCATAATAAGCATAAAACATCTAAATATACATCATGTGTTTGTTATAAACCATACTTACAGGTTGACAGTTGCTCTCCTGGAAGGGAGGGCAGAGGGTGCTGGATCTGCTGGTCATGAAGGATCCACCGTTCTGAACGCAGGTGTAGCGTTCACATTTGTTCTCTGGTGGAGAGTAG
This sequence comes from Gymnoscopelus braueri, assembly GCF_963280865.1. Lineage (NCBI taxonomy): Eukaryota > Metazoa > Chordata > Actinopteri > Myctophiformes > Myctophidae > Gymnoscopelus > Gymnoscopelus braueri. The sequence continues at coordinate 51,466,128 of NC_137610.1, read as the reverse complement.
CTGTGTCCGGGCTGCAAGGACACGTTACACACACAGAGAGTGAGACAGTGAGACAGTGAGACATAGAGACAGAGAGACAGAGAGACAGAGAGACAGAGAGACAGTGAGACAGAGAGACAGAGAGACAGAGAGACAGAGAGACAGAGAGACAGAGAGACAGGATAAGGATAAGGATAATTCCTTTTAACAGGTCGTTCATGAAAGTCCTTGCGGTCTTGTTTCCAATGAGAACCTGTGAGCAATTGGGGTTAAGACTCTTGCTCAGGGACAAATTTCATATCATCGGCACATATGCTGGGATAGCCTGGAATCGAACCTGGGGCAATCAGGGCCAGCTGGTTCCCTAGGCGGGCTCACTAACCACTCAGCTATGGCCGCCAGGAAGACAGAGAGACAGGGAGACAGAGAGACAGGAAGACAGAGAGACAGAGAGACAGAGAGACAGGAAGACAGAGAGACAGGGAGACAGAGAGACAGGAAGACAGAGAGACAGAGAGACAGAGAGACAGGAAGACAGAGAGACAGTGAGTTGTGTTTGGTTCTGATGGTGAGGTTCTCTAGCCTCGTAGACAGACTATATCACTGCGTGGATACGAGTCTCATGCTTCTATGAGGAGTTTTTTTTTCTCCAAGGGGGTGGGATCAAAACAATGGCTCCGCATGCAATTGGTTAGACCTACAACCAACCAACAATTACAGTCTCCCATATTTGAATACTGGGGCCTGATTGGTCACCCCAGACTTTAGAAGCAGGAAATGGATTCACAACGGAGCGGTGCCAGACCCAAATCGTTTTTTTTTTTGCCCTGGCAGATTGGTCTGGTCCCAGGCTAGAGGTTCTTACCTGTAACAGAACGATGTGTTTGGTCTGTTTGACGTTGAGGAAGCAGTGAGTCTGGACGCATTTTCCACAACAGTCGTCCAGATCATCCACGTACTCATATCCCTGAAAGCAATGACACCAACCTTATGTATTGTATGTGCATACAACCTCATGCATTCCACACAAAATGGGATAAATACAAAATACATTTTCAATAAATGTGTGCGTGCGTGTGTGAGCATGTGTGTTTGTGTGAGCGTGCATGTTATAATATGAACCATAAGGTACTATAGGCGTCTCACCTGGTCACAGTCTGTCTCACAGGCCTGAGGTTTACATTTGATCATAAACAGGTTGTTGTTGGGGTCCAGCTCTCTGGAGCAGACACAGTCCTGGCATACTGCCATGGGTACTGGAGAGCCAGGCTAGAAGAACACACACAACACACACACTATCACTGGTACTGGAGAGCCAGGCTAGAAGAACACACACAACACACACTCTATCACTGGTACTGGAGAGCCAGGCTAGAAGAAGAACCCCCCCCCCCCCCCCCCCACACACACACACTATCACTGGTACTGGACACCCAGGCTAGGAAAATAACACACACACACGCACACACACACACACACACACACACACACACACACACACACACACACACACACACACACACACACACACACACACACACACACACACACACACACACACACACACACCTGTTCCACAGCTGCATTTTTATTTGATATTAAAAAAAGCCAAAACCTTAAAGGAATCGTTCACCCCAAAAATGACTCCTATCAATTACTACCTTGAATTCATGGAGATTTGTTTGTCTTTGTAATAATTTGATCATGGTCATGAAATTATTGTCTCAGGAATGCGACAAGAAACAAGAAAATCTCCATGAATTCAAGGCTTCATGGGGTGTGTAATTGATAGAAAATAAGTAATTTTTTGGGTGAATTACTCCTTTAACAACAAAGCGTATTTGGTTAATAGAATTTCGAGGATAATACGCAATTAAGTCTAGGACTTATTTCCATTGTGCTCCTCAACATAGAAACACAACAAATACATGAAAATACGAATAAATAAACATATTTCTTTGTCTGCAGTCAGTGGACTTCACTATATATAGTAATGTGATGATGATGATGATGATGATGGTTCATTACTTACCTCAAACTCCATGTTCTTGTGGACACAAACACGTTTGGGCTCTAAGGACACATTGAGACACAGATATAAGTAGTCATACAGTGATTTTAAATGATTGAATCAAACATGACAACTTAGCTTGGAGCAAAAGTTCATACATAATGACAATTATAATATAATTACAAAATTGTCATTATAACGATAATGACAATCCAAGTCAAGACTAGACAATTACACGCCAATGTCATCCAATCAGAACTTACTGCAGGTGTGCTCTGGGCAACACTTTCCGTCGGGGACGTTGACCTCTGGGACGTGACCCACTGGACAGTTCATGTTGACTGCTGGACACTTACTGCTGTCACATTCTGACCACCAGAGGGAGACATAAGACATTTACTACTGTCACATTCTGACCACCAGAGGGAGACATAAGACATTTACTACTGTCACATTCTGACCACCAGAGGGAGACATAAGATATTTACTACTGTCACATTCTGACCACCAGAGGGAGACATAAGACATTTACTGCTGTCACATTCTGACCACCAGAGGGAGACATAAGACATTTACTGCTGTCACATTCTGACCACCAGAGGGAGACATAAGACATTTACTGCTGTCACATTCTGTCCACCAGAGGGAGACATAAGATATTTACTGCTGTCACATTCTGACCACCAGAGGGAGACATAAGACATTTACTACTGACACATTCTGTCCACAGTAAGACATCAGACAGTCAACTATAAAACAGAGTATGTGGTTTGCAAGATTAGCTCCGGACACGCAGACAGACAGACAGACAGACAGACAGACAGACAGCTATAGCCTCTTGCAGAGCCACACCATAATGAAACAAGAAGCCATCTTAATGTGGATCTCAGACTTCATGTGACCCAACCCAAAGTCAGCACACACACACACACACACACACACACACACACACACACACACACACACACACACACACACACACACACACACACACACACACACACACACACACACACACACAAAAAATGTGCGTGAGTGATAGTTATGCTCTCTTACGGCAGACATAGGCAGCGCAGCAGGGATCGTGCGGGTTGGTTTGGTTGACCAGAACAAAGCCCGGTGCGGTGCAGTTCTTGGCGGGCGGCGCCGGACACACTTTGGGTGAACAGTGGACAGCCTTGGTGGAGCCGTCACACACACACTGCTGACAGTTCAGCTCGAACCTCTCGTTGAACTGAGACCACGGACACAACAACAGACAGTAAGGTCATTAAACTGAGACCACAGACACAACAACAGACAGTAAGATCATTAAACTGAGACCACAGACACAACAACAGACAGTAAGGTCATTAAACTGAGACCACAGACACAACAACAGACAGTAAGATCATTAAACTGAGACCACAGACACAACAACAGACAGTAAGATCATTAAACTGAGACCACAGACACAACAGACAGTAAGATCATTGAACTGAGACCACAGACACAACAACAGACAGTAAGATCATTAAACTGAGACCACAGACACAACAACAGACAGTAAGATCATTAAACTGAGACCACAGACACAACAACAGACAGTAAGATCATTAAACTGAGACCACAGACACAACAACAGACAGTAAGATCATTAAACTGAGACCACAGACACAACAGACAGTAAGGTCATTGAACTGAGACCACAGACACAACAACAGACAGTAAGATCATTAAACTGAGACCACAGACACAACAGACAGTAAGATCGTTAAACTGAGACCACAGACACAACAGACAGTAAGATCATTAAACTGAGACCACAGACACAACAACAGACAGTAAGAACATTAAACTGAGACCACAGACACAACAGACAGTAAGAACATCGTCAGGAAATCATGTCAACAAGAGATCAACCAAAGTCAAGGTTGTAGAACTGTGACAGCGCTCACCTCACGTGCGTTGCCCTCAGCGTCAATACATCCTGAATGAATGAACACACACATCATGTTAGGATGACAAGATAACATTTAGAGAGAGATCAGAATGAGATAATAATAATAATATATCAGTGAAAATACATCTATAGACAATGGATATAATTAATAGATCATTTACCATTTGCATTTTTTGCATTTAGCAGACATTTATCTACACATATAAAGTTAAACTCACCACATTTTTCAACACATATCCCAGACTCCTTGTTGAACAGTTTCATGCCATCAGGACAGAAGCAGCCTTCAGTCGTAATGTTCAAGATGGATTCAGTCGGACTGTAAGATCAAAGACAGCAGGTTACATATATATATATATATATATATATATATATATATATATATATATATATATATATATATATATATATATAATATATATTTTATTATTCAGTTGGACTGTAAGATTAAACAACAGGTTACATGTATTCTCTGCATGCGTCACTTCCATACAGCTGAGCTGGACATGGATGCTACACTTGAAATTAATATTCTATACATTACTAGAGTAGACATGACTTTTTGGACTACAATATACGTGATGGAGTCCATCCTATTAAAATTGGCCAATGGGAGTCACTGTGACTCAGTGTGACGTAGGTGTGAGGGCCGAACCCCTAGTATTTTAAAAGTCCATTTAGTTGGAACCTACTTGTCTTCACAGGTGGGCGGTTCTGCGGGACCGCATGGCTTGTAAACCTTGTCTGCTGGGCAGGTACTGGCTGTTAAGGAAGAAACAAACTATTATATTAGAAGTTATACAAATAAAACCTTTCCACCATAATACTATTATTGTATTAATGCCGCAACGTTTCAACCTTAAATGCCTGATGAAGACCTATAAGTTGCGCCATTAATACAATACGTTCTGGGAGCTTTAAACCAGTGTGCGGATGTTTTACGTTTTTCTTGATTCTTGCCTTGATGTCCAGCACCTGGCCTAAATACAGGTACAAGATGTGCAAACAATCTCCTCTGCTAAAGGAGTCTTACCACAAGATTAGTGTGGTTTAAAGGGGTCTATTTGCCTGATGAAGACCTGGAAGGTCGAAACGTTGCATAAATAAAAAGTACGTTTTCTTGGAGCTTGAGAACAGTGTGCAGACTTCTTCTTATCCTTGATTCTTCCCTTGATGTCCAGCACCTGGCCTACATGCAGGCGTGGGATGTGCACACAATCTCCTCTGTTAAAGGGGTCTTACCACATAGAGTAGTGTGGTTTAAAGGGGTCTTACCACATAGAGTAGTGTGGTTTAAAGGGGTCTTACCACATAGAGTAGTGTGGTTTAAAGGGGTCTTACCACATAGAGTTGTGTGGTTTAAAGGGGTCTTACCACATAGAGTAGTGTGGTTTAAAGGGGTCTTACCACATAGAGTAGTGTGGTTTAAAGGGGTCTTACCACATAGAGTAGTGTGGTTTAAAGGGGTCTTACCACATAGAGTAGTGTGGTTTAAAGGGGTCTTACCACATAGAGTTGTGTGGTTTAAAGGGGTCTTACCACATAGAGTAGTGTGGTTTAAAGGGGTCTTACCACATAGAGTAGTGTGGTTTAAAGGAGTCTTACCACATAGAGTAGTGTGGTTTAAAGGGGTCTTACCACATAGAGCAGTGCGGTTTAAAGGGGTCTTACCACATAGAGTAGTGTGGTTTAAAGGGGTCTTACCACATAGAGTAGTGTGGTTTAAAGGGGTCTTACCACATAGAGTAGTGTGGTTTAAAGGGGTCTTACCCACATAGAGTAGTGTGGTTTAAAGGGGTCTTACCACATAGAGTAGTGTGGTTTAAAGGGGTCTTACCACATAGAGTAGTGTGGTTTAAAGGGGTCTTACCACATAGAGTTGTGTGGTTTAAAGGGGTCTTACCACATAGAGTTGTGTGGTTTAAAGGGGTCTTACCACATAGAGTAGTGTGGTTTAAAGGGGTCTTACCACATAGAGTAGTGTGGTTTAAAGGGGTCTTACCACATAGAGTAGTGTGGTTTAAAGGGGTCTTACCACATAGAGTAGTGTGGTTTAAAGGGGTCTTACCACATAGAGTAGTGTGGTTTAAAGGGGTCTTACCACATAGAGTAGTGTGGTTTAAAGGGGTCTTACCACATAGAGTAGTGTGGTTTAAAGGGGTCTTACCACATAGAGTAGTGTGGTTTAAAGGGGTCTTACCACATAGATTAGTGTGGTTTAAAGGGGTCTTACCACATAGAGTAGTGTGGTTTAAAGGGGTCTTACCACATAGAGTAGTGTGGTTTAAAGGGGTCTTACCACATAGAGTTGTGTGGTTTAAAGGGGTCTTACCACATAGAGTAGTGTGGTTTAAAGGGGTCTTACCACATAGAGTAGTGTGGTTTAAAGGAGTCTTACCACATAGAGTAGTGTGGTTTAAAGGGGTCTTACCACATAGAGCAGTGCGGTTTAAAGGGGTCTTACCACATAGAGCAGTGCGGTTTAAAGGGGTCTTACCACATAGAGTAGTGTGGTTTAAAGGGGTCTTACCACATAGAGTAGTGTGGTTTAAAGGGGTCTTACCACATAGAGTAGTGTGGTTTAAAGGGGTCTTACCACATAGAGTAGTGTGGTTCCTCCAGTGCAGACACACCCCAGCCTGGGCGCAGGCGGCAGCGTAGGCCTGCAGGCTGGTACACTCCACCGCCGGGTTCACGACGTGGCAACTGTCGAACACACAGCCTTCGTAGAACTTGTCAGGAGAGACCAGGTGATGGCAGGCTTCAAATACACTGTGGAAATGACGTACAGATCAGAATCAGAATCAGAATCAGAATCAGTTTTATTGTCACATCACAGGTTTACAAGGTAAAGAAGTGGGTGAAATTCGTTTTTGTACATCGTTCCCATCGCAACGTTAATTTCCATAGAAAGAAGAGGGGGGGGGGAGAAGAAGAGGGGTGGGGGGCAAGTGGGAAGGAGATCAAAACAAGAGAGCAACAGAAGGCCAGACAAGTTATCTACATATTTACAAAGTACCTGAGATAATAAAAAACTAAGGTGCCTAAGCATAGCAGCAATGTATGTATACTGTGCATGTTATACTTATACTGTGCATGATATACATATGGACGTTAAGGTGCTTAGAGAAAAAAAGCACAATAAAAAAGACAAAAAAGTCAGTGCGTTATACATCAGATCAGATCAGAGTCGATTTAGTTTTTTTAAAACCTTCTAGGTTCTGGGGAAGTAATATTCTGTCTGTGGAACAACGAAAAGTCCAAAGCCGTTACTTTTCAGAAAATGGGAAAAATGAAGCGTTCCAAACGGCTCTGGGCTGTTTTTGGCACACAGCTAAGTATAAGTCAGGCATTACGACACCATCAAGACCTGTCAACATAACATTTTGTCGACTACAACTAGACTAAAAGTAAAAAAATATTCAGATGATGGAAAATATTATGACTAAAACTAAATTAAATTCTATTCAATAGAGCAGTGGTTCTCAAAGTGGGTGCCGGGCACCCTTGGGTGCCGTGATGAAAGTCCAGGGGCGCCGCGGTATAATTTGATAATTTAAGATAATTCAGTTTAACCACATAGACCCTCCTAGGCCAAAAATATCAGATCTACAAGCGCCGCAACGTGACGCTTTGTGAGATTGTAGATCAGATATCTTTGGCGAATGTTCCCCCAAGGATGTTCCTGCCACCTGCAGCCCCCACGTTCACTTAATGTGGCCCGCAGGTTAATATCAGAATACTGATATATTATTGATTTCAGCTGTTACAAAAAAGTTAAAATACGGGGAAGAAGAGGTGTCTGCCCGACAGTATATATATGGGGTGGCAGTGGCTCAGGGGTAGAGTGGCCGGGTAGAGTGAACTGGAAAACCGCAAGGTTCCCAGTTCGATCCTGGGCTGGGGCGCTCCCCTAGAGTTAGTGTCGAAGTGTCCTTGAGCAAGACGCTGAATTGCTCCCGATGAGCAGGTTGGTGCCTTGCATGGTTTCCTCCGCCATCGTTGTATGAATGTGTGTGTGAATGGGTTAATGGCACAATCAATGTAAAGCGCTTCGGATAGAAGCGCTATATAAATGCACCATTTACCATTTACCATTTATATAGAATGTGGCCCTCTGGAGTGAGTGTGGAAATCAGCCTGATCTCACAGAATTTAGTATACATTGCACGGACCCAGTGCACGTTATTCCGTGCATAGTCGCCTAGAAAACCCGAAAATCTGTGCATATGTACGGCGAGTCCCACGGTGGGCGTAACCAGTTGCAACCCGGAAAAACCCAAACGGCGCTGAGTAGGCTCAAGGGAACGTTGCAACATTCGGGACGGCAACTCGTTCGCTTTAGCTCACTCGGGGGTCCCTCAACGTGGCTCCAGTTCCCTTGAGACTGCGCGCCTCCGAAATGGTTTAGTCAATGGAGGAGATGCGAGGCGGCTATGCACGGTTTTTCAGTTGTCTATGCACGGAATGACACTCTGTGCAATGTATACTAAGTCGTGTGAGATCGGGTTGGTGGAAATATAGTGGCCCTCTGCATCATCAAAGTTGCATCACCCCTGAGCTAGACTATGACTAAAACTAAATGAAAATGTATTCAATAGACTGACTAAAACTAAATGACACTGTATTTAAAAAACAACAGTGGTGAGCGACGGTACCTGGTCTTCAGCAGGTCACACATGGAGTGAGGTTTGCAGGGTTTCTGTGTGGGCGGTGCCGGGGGGGTGTCGGTGGGGGTGACAGAGGGCACAGGGCAGTCAGGCTGGTAGATGTGCGTGGCGGGCCAGTAGTCGGCCATCACCGCACAGCTGTGGACCAGCTGACCGCTGGGCAGCATGCAGTCATCGGCCTGGTTGTTGTTGCACGTCCCTGAAAGAGACAGACAGCACAGCAACAACTATCACTATTTATTACACGACTTGGTTGAATGCTCGATTCTGATTGGTCAATCATCGGTCATTATTTCTGGATAATGACCGATGAGCTCAATAACGGACCGCTGTGTAATCAGAGACTCAGAACACCTGCTCATATCAACCTGTGCTGCTTTGTTTTATGCTTTATCCAACATGACAGCCATGTAAACAAACACACAATGTAATTTACAACTAAACGTTGCTCTCAAGAATGTTTTTGAAAACATTTGAAGTGAGAAATAGACGATGCAATGACCGAAAAGTCATTATATTTGATCCTCTACACTTCCTTGTTTATCGTGGCGCAACAACGGGGGAATACCAAAACACTCGCCCCAAAACACAGTCGCCCCGGGGCAAATCCGGCGGTATTACAGGCAAATCCAGCGGTATATAGAATGGGGGGTGAGTGTGTTTTGGGGCGAGTTTTCCGTTTACGTTGTGGAATACTGTAATTTGTTTTCCGAGGCGAACTTGTCCGCCCAGCCCAATACTTATGGAATACTTTCATTGCCGTAAGCAAGGAAATACTCAGTTTTGTTGTTACTTTTGAGTCAATTTATTTATTTATGTATTAAGTAGCAGTGTAATAAGCGGGATAATGTATGGGGAGGTAGTCATTATTGAAATTTAAAGCCCTTCAGGGTGATAATGCACCTCGGCTCCGCCTCGGTGCATTATCGCCCTGTCGGGCTTTAAATTTCAATAATGACTACCTCCCCATACAATATCCCTTGCACACACGTCACATGATCGCAGGTGTGAAACAGTGGGTGAAATTAATAGTTTTTGTGTAATCTCTCAACATTACCGTTACAGAAAGAGTTAGGATATGTAAAGAGACAAGAGAAAAGAAAGGAACACACAAGTCAAATGACAGGAAGGCACAGTCCATTAACGTCCATAAGTATATCATGGACAGTATAGTGCGTAGCAAAACATCCTGAAGGGGGCGTCAACAAGTGTCATTTGGAGCAGCGGACATCTTGGAGGGGGATAAACAGGTTGACTTAACATTGACCCCCACCAGTATGTCTGTAGCTACTATGCCACGCCCCCCTGTTTTTGAATAAACAGAAGTACAGTACTCACCACAGTGGCCCTGAGTGTTTTTGAATAAACAGAAGTACAGTACTCACCACAGTGGCCCTGAGTGTTTTTGAATAAACAGAAGTACAGTACTCACCACAGTGGCCCTGAGTGTTTTTGAATAAACAGAAGTACAGCACTACTCACCACAGTGGCCCTGAGTGTTTTTGAATAAACAGAAGTACAGTACTCACCACAGTGGCCCTGGGTGTTTTTGCCAAAATGCTCGAAGGGGAGGTTGACGCTGAAGCCGGTCACTCCAAACGTGACGACCACGGCCAGGGATGGGATCTCCAGGAGCAGGTTGAGGCCAGAGTTCAGCACCTTGATGCCTTTCTGGGAGTACGGCAGCTTTAACGACACGCCGTCTTTGAGAGCCTGGAGAGATGAAGTCATCACAAAACAAAAAGAAAAACAAAACCTCAATCACAACGTGGACGTTTGTCAGAATGAAGTCCAAAAGGAAGTGCCGAATTCACTGCGGTGCTCATTAACATATGGACTGCCTGAGATTAAAACATTGTTTTTTCCGCCGGGGACGCTGTGGGGGCTGGGGGCGTGTCTTCTCCTCCACGTCACCAGACACCCCACCATACCCTAGGTGGGGTTGGCGAAAGGGCCTACTCTGTGTGGAGTTTGCATGTTCTCCCCGTGTCTCCTAGGGTAGTTAATACCCTCACAAAAACATGTAGTAATCCTGGTCACTATACTGCCTCCCCCTGGTCAGCCTGATGGAGGGGAAGGGAACTGGTTGGAATAACGTATTCCTTCCACGCGCTACGTCCTACCAGGGAAACTCCAGGCTTCCTAGGCTGGCGGGGGGAGTGTAGTGCCCAGGATCACTTCGAAAATTGGCACTGGGTGAAAAAAAAAGGGTTACAAAATTGTGGGATACAAATTTAAAGAATAAAAAAACAAGGGAACCAGGAGACCTGGTACTGCCAGACCCCTGGTACTGCCAGATTTCAACCTAGTGGTTGAAATCTGAATGGCCGGACTTCGCATGACGTGTGTGCAGAGGAAAAGAGGGACCTTTGGAGAGCCGCGGAAGCCACGTTGTAGACACGGAAGTAAACAAAGAGTGTCTGGTGGGTGGAGGAGAGTCTCCTCTGTCCACTGGAGCAAAAACATTCTAGTGCGATCGGCCCTTTTGTTGCTATCGCCCGTTGAATAAGGCTCGTTTTCACAAAAAAAAAAGAAGAAGAATCCGAGCTAGATGTGTTTCTCTACCAATCCTAACATAGGAGTGGATGGAAGTGACATTTTTTGGGACAACGTCACATCCGTCCATTCCCTTCTCTCAGAGTCAAGGGATCATTCCTAAGTTGCGTTAGAGCGTCCTCTTGTGGAATTTTTGAAAACGTATTTTTTGGGTTGAAAGAACGCATATTATATGCTTTCTTCGCAGGCCATGTGTTAATGGCCCAGCAGGTGTCGCTATTTACTCCCCCTGCTGGCAGTCGCTAGTTTAATTAAAGTCTTCTTTCAATGACCATGATAATGCGTTTTTGGAAACGATGTTAAACCATCATTTACTATATTAAACATTAAACCAATGGGTGACGTCACTGTTCCCTTGCTGTCTTATCGTATCATCCTAAACATGAACGTTAGTCTTTTACCTCTAACTCCACGGCGCCGATGAGGTTATGATTCTTGAGCGTGATGACCTCTGACCCGTAGGACACGGTTATGGATCGAGGACAGGACACGGGTTCCCGAGGATCACACATGATGTTGTCGATGTAGATCTTTAAATGGTGGCGCAGGACGATCTCCTCCATCAGGACGTACGTACAGTTCCCTTGATAGCTGTAGAAGAGTCCGTCAAACGTGATGTAATGAGGGTCGCCCCACCCCTCACACAGACCTACACACAACAAACAAAAACATGTTAGTGGTGGGTGACTTCAACATTCTAACATAGTTCAACTTAGCCGATCTACATCGTCACGTTGTGAGCTTGTAGATCGGCTATTTGAACTGTTTTAAAAGGTTTTTCAAAATAGTAAAACAATGGCAAAAAGGTTTAGGGATATGGGGTAAGATAGGGCCCTAAAGCTTAAAGGTATGGTAAGTGACATTGTGTGTTAAAATAAGTGTTAAATAGCTCTATATTGTGATAGTAATCATTGCTATAGAGTGTTTGTTCAGTAACAGTGTTAAATAGCTCTATATTGTGATAGTACTCATTGCTATAGAGTGTTTGTTCAGTAACAGGTTTCTCCCTGTCTCTCCAGCTCTTATATTTTCAGGTAGGGGTAACAATTTGATCCAATCAGGAGAGAGAACTCATACAGGATACAGGAGAAACAAGTGCAATTGGAAGTGATGACACAAATAAATGAGCAGACAAAATTGGAACTGGATCTGCAACACTGTAAAATGTAAGCTGATAAGTCTCTGAGACTCCGCCGGTCATTTGACCACTTAAGCCCTATTGTATACGACTGTAATAGCTGATGTACAAGCTCACAGCGTTGTGAGCTCGTGCATCGAAAATGAAAGCCAGTGGCAGGCTATGTATTGTACTGTATGTGTTGTCTAGAATCAACTCACAGTCGCAGACATAGTGCTGACAGCAGTAGTTTTCATCCCATACAAGCATGGGCTTCTTCCCGTTGGTACAGGTGATCTCCTCGAGTGGCGGACACTCGTATGGAATGATCTCGATGGTGTTGTTCTCGATGCATCTGGCCATGGTGCAGTTACACAGCAAGAACGTCTCGTTTGTCTGGCGAGGAAACAGAGGAAAGTCAACGGCGTTCAAAGATATATGAGGGGCAGAGAAAGGTGTTGAGCATGTAATATACATTCACATAATAGAGTCTATTCTAGTGTTGGTTAGGGTTAGATGTTTAAACCACTGCTTCTAGTGTTGGTTAGGGTTAGTTCTTTAAAGCAGTGGTTCTAGTGCCTGTTAGGATTAGATGTTTAAAGCACACTTGCTTTAAACATCTAGTGTGCTTTGACATTTTGTGACGACCACAAATTATTACTGCAATATATACAACTATACAATATACTTTTATTTACTGCATCTTTACCTTGTGCGCACGTATACAGAGGCAAATGCTATACCCTAAAACAAAAACCAAAAAATAAATATATATATATTTATTTTATTAATTTATTTAATAAATAAAAAAATCAGCCACTTTCTACCTGGCTTCCCTATTTGGGCATGTCATTATAGGTGAATAACTTTTATAACTTCCAAATTAGCGGAAATAGCTGATTCTGCAATTTGTCATGACAAAGACCGGTGGGTCTTGTTATTTTGATGTGTGGGCACAATATGTTTGTAAATCACTGGTTTAAAGGTATTTTATTGTACTTACCATCTTATCCCATTCAGGACAGTCGGGTGTAACACCAGGAGAAGTAGAAGGTATTGGTGGTCTTGTTGTGGTTGTGGTAACAACAACCTGTGCTTCTGTTGTATGTTGTGGTGGGGTTGTGGTGCTGCAGTCGACCGTTGCGTTCCATAACTCACAAATGCCGGAGCATATGATTGTCAGACACACTCCCATTCCAAGGTCTTTGTTCTCATATATTGTCGTTCCTAAAAGCCAGAGAGAAAAGTATTTGTAAATGATCAAGGGTTCTTCCTTGCTTTGTGGGTGAAACGTCTGGGTTGTCATTTGTTTCGTTTGTTAATTTTGGGGGTCCTGTAAAACCCTCTGAGACTCTATAACTTATAACGTATAAAAAAAACATACAAGTTGAGTTTGAGTGGAGTTGATGATGCATAACACAAGGCCTGATGCAGAAGAGATTATAATATAATAAAATTCAAATCAAGAATTCCACTAATATCTAAACGTTGTAGTGACACAATAAATGACTTAATCATAGTCATCAGCATACAATAACAGAGCTTGTTTAGATCAGCTATTCTTGCCACTGTAACTTTGAAGATTTTTGAAAAAGACTAAAACTAAAAACATTTTCTCCTTGATTTGAGTTACTTTTTCAAACAAACCTCAGTGAAAGAGTCATTGCAAACACACATAGTTATTTTTTTACAGAGTAGAAATACCATCTTTAACACAAAGCTAAGCATCAAGAAAAATCTGCTTACTTTCAAGTCAATTTATAAAATGTAAACGTAATTTACAATAAAATACACACCCCATGAACCCTTGAATTTTTTTTTGTCGCATTCCTGAGACAATAATTAGATTTAAAAAATGTATGTTAGGTGAACTACTCCTTTAATTGATGCTATGACAGGACAGTGCTTACCAGGTGGGTAATGAACACCGTCAACGATGCACACGCAGGGTGTAGTTCCAGATGTTCCTGGAGTTGGGCTGGTTGGACCAGATGTGGTTGAAGGTGTCGTCGTGGAGTGAGGCGTAGTTGGTGTAGTTGTAGACTTGGGTGTTGTACTGCCGGTTGTCGTTGTAGTTGTCGTTGTTGGTGTAGTTGTAGTTGTAGATTCGGGTGTAGTACTGCCTATGGTGGTTGGTGTAGTTGTAGACTTGGGTGTAGTACTGCCTATGGTGGTTGGTGTAGTTGTTGACTTGGGTGTTGTACTGCCTGTTGTCGTTGTAGTTGTAGTTGTAGTTGTTGGTGTAGTTGTAGTTGTAGATTCGGGTGTGGTACTGCCTATGGTGGTTGGTGTAGTTGTAGACTTGGGTGTTGTACTGCCTGTTGTCGTTGTAGTTGTAGTTGTAGATTCGGGTGTAGAACTACCTATGGTAGTTGGTGTAGTTGTAGACTTGGGCGTTGTACTACCTGTTGTCGATGTAGTTGGTGTTGTAGTTGGTGTAGTTGTAGACTTGGTTGTTGAACTACCTATGGTGGTTGGTGTAGTTGTAGACTTGGGTGTAGTACTGCCTGTTGTCGTTGTTGTTGTAGTTGTTGTTGGTGTAGTTGTAGTTGTAGATTTGGGTGTAGTACTGCCTATGGTGGTTGGTGTAGTTGTAGACTTGGGTGTTGTACTGCCTGTTGTCGTTGTAGTTGTAGATTCGGGTGTAGAACTACCTATGGTAGTTGGTGTAGTTGTAGACTTGGGCGTTGTACTACCTGTTGTCGATGTAGTTGGTGTTGTAGTTGTTGTAGTTGTAGACTTGGTTGTTGAACTACCTATGGTGGTTGGTGTAGTTGTAGACTTGGGTGTAGTACTGCCTGTTGCCGTTGTTGTTGTAGTTGTTGTTGGTGTAGTTGTAGTTGTAGATTCGGGTGTAGAACTACCTATGGTAGTTGGTGTAGTTGAAGACTTGGGTGTTGTACTGCCTATGGTAGTTGGTGTAGTCGTAGATCCAGGTGTAGTACTGCCTGTTGTAGTTGGTGTAGTCGTAGATCCAGGTGTAGTACTGCCTGTTGTTGTTGTAGTTGTTGTTGGTGAAGTTGTAGATTCGGGTGTGGTACTGCCTACGGTAGTTGGTGTAGTTGTAGACTTGGGCATAGTACTACCTGTTGGTGTTGTTGTAGATCCGGGTGTAGTTGTTGGTGTAGTTGTAGACTTGGGTGTTGTACTACCTGTTGTCAATGTAGTTGTAGTTGTACTTTGTGTGGTTGTAGTTGTAGATTCAGGTGTAGAACTACCTATGGTAGTTGGTGTAGTTGTAGACTTGGGCGTTGTACTACCTGTTGTCGATGTAGTTGTAGTTGGTGTGGTTGTGGTAACAACAACCTGTGCTTCTGTTGTATGTTGTGGTGGGGTTGGGGTGCTGCAGTCGACCGTTGCGTTCCATAACTCACAAATGCCGGAGCATATGAGTGTCAGACAGACTCCCATTCCAAGGTCTTTGTTCTCATATATTGTCGTTCCTAAAAGCCAGAGAGAAAAGTATTTGTAAATGATCAAGGGTTCTTCCTTGCTTTGTGGGTGAAACGTCTTCGGTGTCATTTGTTTCGTTTGTTAATTTTGGGGGTCCTGTAAAACCCTCTGAGACTCTATAACTTATAACGTATAAAAAAAACATACAAGTTGAGTTTGAGTGGAGTTGATGATGCATAACAAAAAAAACACAAGGCCTGATGCAGAAGAGATTATAATATAATAGAATTCAAATTAAGAATTCCACTAATATCTAAACGTTGTAGTGACACAAAAATGACTTAATCATAGTCATCAGCATACAATAACAGAGCTTGTTTAGATCAGCTATTCTTGCCACTGTATCTTTGAAGATTTTTTAAAAAGACTAAAACTAAAAACATTTTCTTTTTGATTTTAGTTACTTTTCGATAGTTTTGTAAACACACTACAGTCTTAGTTAGTTCTTGTTTTTTTTTGTAAATACAATACAATATTAATATTAAATGCCAGACAAACAAACCTCAGTGAAAGAGTCATTGCAAACACACATAGTTTTTCTTTTTACAGACTAGAAATACCATCTTTAACACAAAGCTATGCATCAAGAAAAATCTGCTTACTTTTAAGTAAATGTATTAAATTTAAACGTAATTTACTATCAAATACACACCCCATGAACCCTTGAATTCATTCATTTGTTTTTGTCGCATTCCTGCGCCAATAATTAGACCGGTCATAAAATGATTGGCTCAGGAATGCGACAAAAAAAATAAAAAATCTCCATGAATTCAAGTCGTCATGGGGTGTCATTGATAGAACAAAAGTCATGTTGTTTGGGTGAGCTACTCCTTTAATTCATGCTATGACAGGACTGTGCTCCATTCTTACCAGGTGGGTAATGAACACCGTCAACGATGCACACGCAGGGTGTAGTTCCAGATGTTCCTGGAGTTGGGCTGGTTGGACCAGATGTGGTTGAAGGTGTCGTCGTGGAGTGAGGCGTAGTTGGTGTAGTTGTAGACTTGGGTGTTGTACTGCCTGTTGTCGTTGTAGTTGTAGTTGTTGGTGTAGTTGTAGATGTAGATTCGGGTGTAGTACTGCCTATGGTGGTTGGTGTAGTTGTAGACTTGGGCGTTGTACTGCCTGTTGTCTTTGTAGTTGGTGTAGTTGTAGTTGTAGATTCGGGTGTAGAACTACCTATGGTAGTTGGTGTAGTTGTAGACTTGGGCGTTGTACTACCTGTTGTCGATGTAGTTGGTGTTGTAGTTGGTGTAGTTGTAGACTTGGTTGTTGAACTACCTATGGTGGTTGGTGTAGTTGTAGACTTGGGTGTAGTACTGCCTGTTGTCGTTGTTGTTGTAGTTGTTGTTGGTGTAGTTGTAGTTGTAGATTCGGGTGTAGAACTACCTATGGTAGTTGGTGTAGTTGAAGACTTGGGTGTTGTACTGCCTATGGTAGTTGGTGTAGTCGTAGATCCAGGTGTAGTACTGCCTGTTGTAGTTGGTGTAGTCGTAGATCCAGGTGTAGCACTGCCTGTTGTAGTTGGTGTAGTCGTAGATCCAGGTGTAGTACTGCCTGTTGTAGTTGGTGTAGTCGTAGATCCAGGTGTAGTACTGCCTGTTGTAGTTGGTGTAGTCGTAGATCCAGGTGTAGTACTGCCTGTTGTTGTTGTAGTTGTTGTTGGTGAAGTTGTAGATTCGGGTGTGGTACTGCCTATGGTAGTTGGTGTAGTCGTAGACTTGGGCGTAGTACTACCTGTTGGTGTGGTTGTAGACTCGGTTGTCGTGGTGGTTGGTGTAGATTTGGGTGTAGTACTACCTATGGTAGTTGGTGTGGTTGTAGACTCGGTCGTCGTCGTGGTTGTTGGTGTAGATTTGGGTGTAGTACTACCTATGGTAGTTGGTGTAGTTGTAGACTCGGTCGTCGTGGTGGTTGGTGTAGATTTGTGTGAAGTACTACCTATCGTAGTTGGTGTAGTTGTAGACTCAGTAGTCGTGCTAGTTGGCATCGTAGTTGTTGTGGTTGTAGACTCGGTCGTTGTGGTGGTTGGTGTAGATTTGGGTGTAGTACTACCTATGGTAGTTGGTGTGGTTGTAGACTCGGTCGTCGTCGTGGTTGTTGGTGTAGATTTGGGTGTAGTACTACCTATGGTAGTTGGTGTAGTTGTAGACTCGGTCGTCATGGTGGTTGGTGTAGATTTGGGTGTAGTACTACCTATGGTAGTTGGTGTAGTTGTAGACTCGGTCGTCATGGTGGTTGGTGTAGATTTGGGTGTAGTACTACCTATGGTAGTTGGTGTGGTTGAAGACTTGGTTGTCGTGGTGGTTGGTGTAGATTTGGGTGTAGTACTACCTATGGTAGTTGGTGTAGTTGTAGACTCGGTCGTCGCGGTGGTTGGTGTAGATTTGGGTGTAGTACTACCTATGGTAGTTGGTGTAGTCGTAGATCCAGGTGTAGTACTGCCTGTTGTAGTTGGTGTAGTCGTAGACTTGGGTGTAGTACTGCCTGTTGTCGTTGTAGTTGTTGTTGGTGTAGTTGTAGTTGTAGATTCAGGTGTAGAACTGCCTATGGTTGTTGGTGTAGTTGTAGACTTGGGTGTAGAACTACCTATGGTAGTTGGTGTAGTCGTAGACGTGGTGGTTGTACCAGCTGTTGTTGTAGACTCGGTCGTCGTGGTTGTTTGTGTAGATTTGGGTGTAGTACTACCTATGGTAGTTGGTGTAGTCGTAGATCCAGGTGTAGTACTGCCTGTTGTAGTTGGTGTAGTCGTAGACTTGGGTGTAGTACTGCCTGTTGTCGTTGTAGTTGTTGTTGGTGTAGTTGTGGTTGTAGACTCGGTCGTGGTGGTGGTTGGTGTAGATTTGGGTGTAGTACTACCTATGGTAGTTGGTGTAGTTGTAGACACGGTTGTCGTGGTGGTTGGTGTAGATTTGGGTGTAGTACTACCTATGGTAGTTGGTGTAGTTGTAGACACGGTTGTCGTGGTGGTTGGTGTAGATTTGGGTGTAGTACTACCTATGGTAGTTGGTGTGGTTGTAGACTCGGTTGTCGTGCTAGTTGGCATCGTAGTTGATGTAGTTGTAGACTCGGTCGTCGTGGTGGTTGGTGTAGATTTGGGTGTAGTACTACCTATGGTAGTTGGTGTGGTTGTAGACCCGGTTGTCGTGGTGGTTGGTGTAGATTTGGGTGTAGTTCTACCTATGGTAGTTGGTGTGGTTGTAGACTCGGTCGTCGTGGTGGTTGGTGTAGATTTGGGTGTAGTTCTACCTATGGTAGTTGGTGTGGTTGTAGACTCGGTCGTCGTGGTGGTTGGTGTAGATTTGGGTGTAGTTGTTGTACCAGCTGTTGTTGTAGTTGGTGGTGTAGTGGTTGTACCAGCTGTTGTTGTAGTTGGTGGTGTAGTCGTAGCATTGAAACACTCGACACAACATTCCACTCTGATCTTGTAGTTGTGACACTTTAGCGGACGTTGCTTCTGCTCATTTTTCCGACACATTAAACCGTAGCTGATGTTACAATGAACCTTCTGATGAGTTTCAGCCACAAAGTCCTCCAGGTCCATGTCAGGATAGTCTGACGCTTTACATTCTATATCGTTGGGCTTTTCACAGATTGTCTTTCCGTTCTTTTTGATGTTCTCGTAGGTTTCATAGTCACTTCCATCCACTCTATCCATGGGGTTATCCACGTCAAACCACTCTGTCCACTCACAGGTTGGGATACAAGGAGTAGTTACCTGGGTTACTTCTGTAGTTGGAGATGTACTTGCTGTGCTCCCTGTTGTTGTTGTTGTTGAAGTAGTTGGTGTTGTTGTTGTAGACTTGGGTGTAGTACTACCTATGGTAGTTGGTGTGGTTGTAGACTCGGTCGTCGTGGTGGTTGGTGTAGATTTGGGTGTAGTACTACCTATGGTAGTTGGTGTGGTTGTAGACTCGGTTGTCGTGGTGGTTGGTGTAGATTTGGGTGTAGTACTACCTATGGTAGTTGGTGTGGTTGTAGACTCGGTCGTCGTGGTGGTTGGTGTAGATTTGGGTGTAGTACTACCTATGGTAGTTGGTGTGGTTGTAGACTCGGTTGTCGTGGTGGTTGGTGTAGATTTGGGTGTAGTACTACCTATGGTAGTTGGTGTGGTTGTAGACTTGGTTGTCGTGGTGGTTGGTGTAGATTTGGGTGTAGTACTGCCTGTTGTCGTTGTAGTTGTTGTTGGTATAGTTGTAGTTGTAGATTCAGGTGTAGAACTGCCTATGGTTGTTGGTGTAGTTGTAGACTTGGGTGTAGAACTACCTATGGTAGTTGGTGTAGTCGTAGACGTGGTGGTTGTACCAGCTGTTGTTGTAGACTTGGTCGTTGTGGTGGTTGGTGTAGATTTGGGTGTGGTACTACCTATGGTAGTTGGTGTAGTCGTAGATCCAGGTGTAGTACTGCCTGTTGTAGTTGGCGTAGTCGTAGACTTGGGGGTAGTACTGCCTGATGTAGTTGGTGTAGTCGTAGACTTGGGTGTAGTACTGCCTGTTGTCGTTGTTGTTGGTGTAGTTGTGGTTGTAGACTCGGTCATGATGGTGGTTGGTGTAGATTTGGGTGTAGTACTACCTATGGTAGTTGGTGTAGTTGTAGACACGGTTGTCGTGGTGGTTGGTGTAGATTTGGGTGTAGTTCTACCTATGGTAGTTGGTGTGGTTGTAGACTCGGTCGTCGTGGTGGTTGGTGTAGATTTGGGTGTAGTACTACCTATGGTAGTTGGTGTGGTTGTAGACTCGGTTGTCGTGCTAGTTGGCATCGTAGTTGGTGTAGTTGTAGACTCGGTCGTCGTGGCGGTTGGTGTAGATTTGGGTGTAGTTCTACCTATGGTAGTTGGTGTGGTTGTAGACTCGGTCGTCGTGGTGGTTGGTGTAGATTTGGGTGTAGTTCTACCTATGGTAGTTGGTGTGGTTGTAGACTCGGTCGTCGTGGTGGTTGGTGTAGATTTGGGTGTAGTGGTTGTACCAGCTGTTGTTGTAGTTGGTGGTGTAGTGGTTGTACCAGCTGTTGTTGTAGTTGGTGGTGTAGTCGTAGCATTGAAACACTCGACACAACATTCCACTCTGATCTTGTAGTTGTGAC
>NC_137610.1:51377818-51440318 GCF_963280865.1 Gymnoscopelus braueri | reverse complement strand
AATGTGTGAAAATGTGTATTGTCACTATGTGTAAATAAATGTACATGGCACTTTTATGTAAAAATATTACAAAATGTTTGATTCATTCAAATATTTATTTGAAATAACAAGTAAGTAACATAGCCAGAACACAATGCTTTTTGCTAAACACAACTGTGCTGTACAAGCTCATTTTAACCACAAAAAAGAAACAAAAACAAATCACCTTTAACACGACTGCCTGACTGGAATGTGTAGCCATAAAATTAAATCAAAGTGTGGTTGCATTTCAAAAACACAAGAGAATGCAGCATGGTGTGACCTAAACTAGCACGATGGGGTCTCATAATAAGTCCTCCTGCACTAAAAATCCTCTCCACCGGTGCTGAGGAGGCAGGGACTGACAGAACCTTCATCACTAAAATGCCAAGTTGTGGGAATCTGTCTTGGTTTTCAACCCAGAAGACAAGTGCATCAGCATCATTGTTCTCAATTGCATCAAAGTACTTGGTGACTTGTGATGCAATACTTGCATCCTGGGTTGTTGAGCTACGTTTCTTGTGCGCTTTGTAGCGGGACAGGAGACGAGGACATTTCGCTGCTGGTGGTGAGTCACCGTCCACTTCCTCAGCAGTATAATAATAAAGTAATTAAGTACATTTACTCAAGTACTGTACAACTTAAGTACAATGTTGAGGTATTTTTTTTTACTACTGGATTATTTCCAATTTTCAATACTTTTACTTCTACTCATATCAGAGGCAAATATTGTACTTTTACTCGACTACAATTATTTGAAAACGTAGTTTGCAGCAGATATAAATTATTACATAATAAAAATATATTAACCACTTTAGCCATATTTTATACCATAGAGTAGACTATTTGAAAATAGCAGATCTACAAGCTCACAATTGTGAGCTTGTAGATCGGCTATTTTCAAATATTTTAGTACTTTCACTTTTGGTACTTTAAGTATATTTTGAAGCCAATACTTTTACTCAAGTAACAGTTTGAACACAGCTCAATTACTTTTACAGAGTATTTGCCTCATGCATACAGGTTGATGCTTTTATATTCATGGTGAAAATGTTTCTGGATGTAGGCCTACTTATTGTTTTATTGTATGAAATAAATAATAGGATTGATAGAATTATAGAAATAGAATTGATCTTAATATGAAAAGCAGAAAGAGGTCAGTCTCCCTGTGCGCAATTACGCACAATGTGGTACAACTTACAAGAGAATAGATAATTTAAGTGATTTGTACATTACATGTAGGTATATCTCCAGACAAGCCGACGACAGCATCGGTCAGGATCTAATGTTAATTAATGTTTTTAGTTTTGCTGCTTGGACTGATATATTTACTGCAGTGAGTGACACAGTATAATGTGCGCAAGGAAACCTTACTGAAAGCAGTCTCTATTCATCTTTAGATGATTAGAGACTGATGATTAAAACAACCACAGGCTACACAGTGAACACACAATAAATAAATAAACACCTGTTCGTGGATATAATTTTAAAATAATATAAACTAGAGGGACAGGACTGCTGGTGTTCTGCTGCTGCTGCGCTGTCAACTGCTGCAAGATGATGTGCTCCAAGAAAGCTGTCCATAAGCGCCAGACAGCTCTCTTATAATGTTAATGTGAATGGGCTCCTCATAATATGGGTATAATAAAATAATTTCATTGCATTGTAGTGACTTGGTCTTGGACTCGAGTGGACTCGGTGGGGGTAGAGTCCCGAGTCCCTTAGTCCGAGTCCGAGTCAAGACCGAGTCAAATTATGGGCGAGACCGAGTCAAGACCGAGTCAAACTATGGGTGAGACCGAGACAAGACCGAGTAAATCAAAAAGCGGTCTCGAGACCGAGACCGGTCTCGAGTACTACAGCCCTAGTTCTCCATGCCACACAGTAAAGAGTCAGTGTACTTAATGGTTCTCCATGCTACACAGTAAAGAGTCAGTGTACTTACGACAGATCTCTGGGGTTCTCCGGGCCACACAGTAAAGAGTTAGTGTACTTAAAGGAGAATTTTGGACTAAAGTTTTCTTACCTTTTCTATGACGTTATGATATCTTAGGATGAATGGTACAGTAGAAAAATGTCATAACTCCACCCCTGAGCCGCCACAGCTTAAAAGGTGCGCGGATAGGCCTTAGGTTAGATCACATATTTTAATAGCTTCTTTTTTTTTTTTTTTTTGTGAGATCTGACGTTCATAGTGACTGAACACTATGCAACCAAAAAAATAATAATAATAATAAACAGAAGTCTCGCTAGACGAGATTTCAATCTCGAGATTTCAATCTCGAGATTTCAATCTCGTCTAGCGAGACTTCTGTTTTTTTTTTTTTTTTTTTTTTTTCTGGGACAGTGTTCAGTCACTATGAACGTCAGATCTCACAAAAAAAAAAAAAAAAAAGCTATTAAAATATGTGATCTAACCTAAGGCCTATCCGCGCACCTTTTAAGCTGTGGCGGCTCAGGGGTGGAGTTATGAAATGTTTCTACTGTACCATTCATCCTAAGATATCATAACGTCATAGAAAAGGTAAGAAAACTTTAGTCCAAAATTCTCCTTTAATGGTTCTCCAGGCCACACAGTAAAGAGTCAGTGTACTTACGACAGATCTCTGGGGTTCTCCAGGCCACACAGGTTCCAGCCTCGGTGCAGGCCTGAGCGTAGGCTGACACAGCCGTACAGAAGCACTCACAGTCCCCTCCGCTGTCACACGCACACGAGTCCCTCACACAGCTCTCATAGAACGGGATGGGATTCACCTGGACAGCATTAGATATGGGACTTTTTACTACCATAAAATACCACTTTAACCACTTAACCCATTAAGACCAGAGGCCCATTCTACAAATGTCTTTTAAATCCTAATCTTTTTTCTGAAAAACGTGTGTTGCTATATCAGTGGTTCTCAAACGTTTTCATGTCACGGCAGACCCCCAAAATGTTATGTATTTGGCCGCGGACCCTCATCTCAAAATATGTTGTTCCAGGGACCCCCAGAAGCACAGATTTGAGTTAAATATGTTTGCTTTCAAAAATATATATATTCAATGATTTGCATACATTTCCATGATTTAAAACAAATAGCAGATCTACAAGCTCGCAGCGTGGCACGAAGTGACGCGCTGTGTGCTGGTATATCTGCTATTTTTGAATAGCCAACGCCAAAATCTAAAATGACACAGATGCCCTCCTGGTTTTAATGAGTTAAGACCTAAATACCTCGTAGTACGACAAATAGCAAAAACAATGCAGATCTGCAGTGCTTGTAGATCTGCTATTTTCGCTATTCGTGAAAAATATGTAAAATGTGTTTTTTTAAGATTTTCTAAATGTGTGTGTGTAATCATGTTTTTGTTTACTGTGTTTTAATTTAGTTTGTAACACTGTGGGTATATAAAAAGAAAACAAGAAAACCAAAGCAATTACAATAATATGTAAACATGAAATGTAATATGAAGTAACAGCAAAATAAAAGTACTGGACATTTGTTAAAGAAATTCTCTTCTTTTGGAGGAAAAAAATGCCCAAAATAGGGACACCAGGGTTAAAGGTATAGTAGGCAACATTAAGCCTATATTTGAAAAATACCTCTATATATATATTTTGCATTTTTTCCCCTCTATCAGCCACTATATAATGATGCTGGGGTGTTTTCCTGCATTGAAAAACACTCCTCTTTCTGAAATCCGTATTTTCCCTACTATTTAGGTTACACATCCGGGTATCCGGTGCGTAAATTCACGCACGCATGTGCGCATCCGTGCGTGTCCGTGTCCGTGTGAACTTTTTACTTTCGGTTTTAAAATGCTCTCAAACTTCGTTTTTTAGGCACATAATTTACTTTTCAAAAAGCGTTTGGATAGAATTTAGTTGTTTAACTTCATATATGTGGTCAATTTGTCATGAAAGAGCCTATTTAAAAAAAAAAATTCTGAGAACCGGCAGGGGCGGGCAGTTCCGCGAATTGTATCCGATTAAAGTAACCTATATTCGGCATGGCCCGTTTAGAAGTCTGCTTACTCTATGGAAGTCCTCCGTGCGTCACCCCCTGGTGGTCGGGGAAACGAACTGCTGGATTTTTTTCCTTTGTTTATCTCTGAATCGCCTACAATCCCTTTAAAGTGGGTAAATCAAATATTGTTTTACCTTATTGTGACAATCTTTGAAGGTCTCTCCTTTGATGATGCTGCATTGTATTTTAGCCCAGTTGTGACGGGTGGGCTTGACGGAACAGGCGTCGGTGACGATGTCAGCATCTGGACAGGAACTGGACGCCTTCCAGCTGTTGGCAAACTCCAGGGCGCTGCTGACCACCATCTGACCCTGAGTGGTGAAGTCGTTCTGCCCGTCCTCATCGAAGTCTCCACACAGCCCACACACCTTCCCCTTTATAACACATAGATATGAATATTATTCCTCTTTGAAGTCTCCACACAGCCCACACAGCTTCCCCTTTATAACACATAGATATGTATGTTATTCCTCATTGAAGTCTCCACACAGCCCACAAACCTTACCCTTTATAACATATTAAAAATGTAGATTATTCATAGTTAATAACTATGTCATAATGCCTGATTTACGGTATACTTAAAATAGCAGATCTACAAGCTCATGTTGCAGCGCGATCGGCGATTTTCGGAGCATGACACCCACACACAACCAAGCATAAAATAACTAGTCTTAGTTCTACTATATATATATAATGGCCGCGGAACCCCATCTGAAAATGTTTAGTGCCCGGGACCCCCAGAATAGAAGATTATGTGTTAAAATGTTCAAAATCATAAAAAAAAAACACTTTCAAGATTTTTCAAAAATATTCAAAAATAGCAGATGTACAAGTTCGAGTTAGATTTTCTTACCTTAATAAACATTGTCATAAATACTATATGCTTCCAGTCGCTAGTTTAAAGTCTCCTTTCAATCACCATGATATGCGTTTTGCTAAATTATGGTCCCATTTATTTAAAAATTGACGATAAAGTAGGTTATGCTCAAGGAGGGGCGGGATGATTTGATTGACAAGCTACACAACCAATAGCATTCATTCCCCGCCCCCGCTATTGATTGACAAGCTACCCAACCAATAATGGTCTGGTGTCATTCTGCAGGATATGACGCGATATTGAAAGATGGCGGATTTGAAATGGCTGAACAATCGGCTTCATTTGCGGTCTGTAGAATCCAATGGCGTCACGTTGTCCATTATTTTTATACAGTCTATTGTAGCTATATATACTACATCGCTAAAATGACACAGATGCTTTGCGGGTTTCAATGTGTTAAGTTAACCAGTAACTTACGCTGTGCTTGGGCTGCAGGATGATGCGGACGGTGGTCTTGCGATCCCACATCACAGAGAGGCCGATGGCCGTGTCTACTACCAGATACAGCCCCACCGTCCTCACGTTGTGTTTGATGTGAGCTCCATGGCCAGCTCCATGGTCCAGCACCTCATAGGTTCCTTTAGACAGCTTCACCTCTGTCCTCTGGAAAACAAACACAATGAGCATTACTTAACCCATTGAGACCTGAAGCCGATTCTACATGTCTCCTAAATCTCAACAGTATTCTGAAAAACGTATGTATCAGTGGTGCTCAATCTTTTTCACGTCAAGGACCCCCAAAATTATATGTATTTGGCCGCGGACCCCCATCAAAATGTGTTGTTCCAGGGACCCCCCAGAAGCAACGATTTGAGTTAAAAATGTTCGCTTTAAAAATATATATATTCAAAGATTTGCACACATTTTCACGATTTTTGTGTAAAATAAAACTTTTTAGCTCAAATCAAAAAATGACACAGTTCCAGGTCTTAATGGGTATTAATTCATGTTCATGCTTTCTCTGCCTTTATTTGGATACAGTACAGTGATGGCGGGTATAACGCTGTTACAAAGTATTGCTACAAAGTGCCAAATCAGAGGAAGAGGAAGAGACTGTCACTACTGCTAGCAGGCAAACTATACCGTACATGATCTACATTAATGACCACTGTGGGACAATCTATGTACTGAAAAGACACACTGCTGTATGACCACTGTGGGATTGTGTATGAACTGCTTGCCCACACAGTGATGTGATGTAATGTCTCTCCCCTCTGAAAAGCTAAATTAAAGAAAAATACAAAAATAAAATTGGTCACAAAAAAAAAAAAATTAGTGCCAAATCAATCAACTACATCTCATGGAATGTTAAGGTCTCACTCTCAACAACCTAGTTAAAGGAGGAGTTCACCCAAAAAATTACTTATTTTCTATCAATTGCACACCCTATGAAGCCTTGAATCCATGGATTCTTTTTAGTTTTTGTCGCATTCCTAAGCTAAAAATGTGATTCCCGTCTCCTACCGGCTAATGTATCCGGTAGGAGACACAAAGTAGATTATTTGTGTCTCCTACCGGAAATACACACGGTCATCAAATTATTGTCTTAGGAATGCCACAAAAACAAAAATAAATCCATGAAATCAAGGCTTCATGGGGTGTGTAATTGATAGAAAATAAGTATTTTTGGGGTGAACTCCTCCTTTAAGAGTCACAAAGGGTTCATTCCTTAAATAATACACAGGTGTCCCAGTATAGACATAATGAATGACAATTATATATATATATATATATATATATATATATGTATATTTTTATTTTTTACATTTCTGCAGAAGCAACAGTTTTGGACACACAAGGTTGCATCATAAAAACATGAAAGTGAATAAAAGTAATGACTCATGCTGCATATGAGCAGTTTTACCCCCAGCTGGATGCGGACTGATTTGGAGCAGGTGGTCCCTGTGGTCCCACACGGCATGTTCTCTGTGATGACCCGGAAGCTGTCCTGGGACGTCCTGTTGCCACATTTGTTCTTTTGTTCCGTGAAACACATTGTTAGACATGTACGGTGTTCATATTGTGTACGTATAAATGTTGGGAGCCAGCCAGTGTATAGTATATACAATATGTGTATGCTGCTCGTTCCTGATATGATCAAATACAAATACAGTGAAAAATATATAAATAATGGTTATCATTTGATTACCAGGAGCAAGTTATGCTTGCATTTCTCATGAATTTACCAGAACCTGGATGATTTACATTAAAGGTTTAATGACATTCACTTTTACACCACATTCAAAGTCTTTGTCCTGGTCCTTCAAAAGTGTACAAAAAGTTTTAAGTGAAAATTCCATTCCAGTGATCCATGGCAGGTGTTTTTCTCTCACATTTCTAAAGCCTTTTCAACTGCAATGAAAAAAGAAATCTTTGCCTGCGGGTGTCGCTGGTGAGGGATTTTGCCTGTCAATCATCGCCTCTGCTCCGCCCCCCCCCAAAGGAAAGGATAGGGGAGGGGAGGGGCGAGGAGGAGAGTGGGCGGGATTAATCGACTGTGACCTCACTGTCGAAGGGCCAAGCTCAGATTACTTTTCAGCCTAATTATTCAGAAAACCCCAGACCACAGAAAATCCACTGAATGTTCTAAGTTCAGGTTTTTTGGGTGTAATTGAGGTCATAAAACCCCAAATAAAACATTGAAAATAAAAAAAGTGAAAATGAATGTCATGATACCTTTAAAGCCACAATCCATAAGTTCTATGTATGGCCTCAGCTTCAAATATTTTTATTGACACTGTCAACCAATATTGTCCTACCTGAAAAGCTTCCATACGGATTGGTTCAAATTTAGATTATATCTATTTTTTTTTCGGATTGTAGCTTTGCTTTCAAACCTTTTCATTTAGCCTATATTAATAATTAAGATGAGCATTCCTCTTTAAATGTGTGATAGTCAAGAGAGTTGCATCGATGTAAAAGTGTATTAATTATTATAGTATGTAAAGTAGTTTTTTTTTTGCTACCTCTGCACTTTCACAATTTATTTTCTTAAATGTTTTATCCCACGATTTTGTAACCCATATTTTTTCACCCAGTGCCAATTGCCTATGTAATCATGGGCGCTACTCTCCCTCTGCCAGCCTAGGGAGAGCCCAAGCTGAAGCTCATGCCTCCTTCAATGCATGAGGAGCGAGCAGGCGGCTTCTTGTCACCCGACAGGGGGGGGAGTTTCCCTGGTTGGACGTAGCGCGTGGAAGGAACACGTTATTCCAACCAGTTGCTTTCCCCTCCATCAAGCGCCCTGGCTGGCCAGGGGGAGGCAGCACTTTCACAATTGACTTAAAAATGTGTTTTTGTATTATTTACCTGGACAGCCACATAGCTACATTTGCCCTGGAAGTCGTATGTCTGCTGGTCAAAGGTGCTGTGATGTCCGGTTCCATAGATAGTGCAGGTTCTTGGACATTTGTTCTGCGTGCATTCCCACTTCCCTCTGCCTCTGCAGGTGCTGCAAGGACGACAACAGTGAATCAAGCATATTTAACCTGATTTAGAACAGTGGTTCTCAACCTTATCAGGCCTCAACCCCCCAAAACTGGGACCCCCCCCCCCCCCCCACCCTCACAAGCACTTGGAATTGTAGGAGTTGAGGCATTACATTGTATTAGTTTGACTCGGTTCCACACAGAGGCGTCGCTAGGTCTCTACTAGGTTGGGGGCTTAGCCCCCCAGGCAACGGACAGGGTGTCCCCTCCCCCGCGCGCGCGCAATTTCTTTCGCGGATTTCGGCGGATTTGGGTACTTTTCTCCCTGTTTTTTGTTACTTTATTTCGGTTTTAGGGTTAGGGGTAGGGTTAGGTTAGGGTTAGATATTTAAAAAAAAAATTAAAATATTTTTTTATTTTATTTTATTTTATTTTTGGTGGCTTTGGATAAAACATTGGTGGCTATAGCCACCGAAGCCCCCGCGTAACGACGCCACTGGAACTTCCACAGATAAACATTGTGAAAATAAGCATTTGCCTCTTTCTTATATTATTTAACAATTTGGCAAATGTTTGACCAGTTGTTATAGCGTAGTTTGTCGATTACGTTTTCATTTCAAGGACTCCCCACATGAATATGCATTTGGCCACAGACCCGCCCCCCATCTGAAAATATTCTGTGACAGATTTGTGCTGTTGAAATGTTTCCAAAATATTCAAGATTTTTTTGAAAATAGCAGATCTACAAGCTCACAACGTGTCCCATTAGAAGCAGGTGTTGCATGTATTATTGTGTCCCATTAAAACAAGCCTACCAGGTGTCGCATGTATTATTGTGTCCCATTAAAACAAGCCTACCAGGTGTTGCGTGTATAATTGTGTCCCATTAAAAACAAGCCTATACCATGTGTTGCACTGGTACTGGATGTGTTTCCCGGGGGCGTAGCTGAATCCATGGTGCTGACAGGGACACAGTTCTGGTGTAACACAGTGACCTCTGCCATCCTCTACCAGCCCACTGGGACACTGGCAGCCTGACTCACACTCTGCAGAGAACTGGCAGAAACACAGGAAACACAGTCAATTCAAAAACAACCATAGAGTACCCAAGTCCTGACGTCACTCCTGGGACACGGATGTATTTCTTTCTATTGAAATTCCCATTGGAGAATCTTAGATCGCATCATATAAGAACTTTTATGACACGATCTAAAGATCGCATCATATAAGAACTTTTATGACGCGATCTAAAGATCGCATCATAAAAGTACTGGATAAATTAGTACTTTTTCACTGTCGGTTGATGCTTCATATCCATATGAGTAAAATCGCCCGGCTCATTTGTTTATTTTTGGAACACAGTTCTTATGCCACGATGCTATCGAGACCCTATGGTATTTTTTATTTTCATTTAAATCTTTATCCCGTGATTGTGTAACCCCATTTTTTCCACCCATGCAGTGCCAATTGTCTAAGTAATCCTTGCCGCTACACTCCCTCTGCCAACCTATTGTTATTATAAAGTCAGAGAGAGAGAAGGATGAGGCTGGCAGGGCACTGCGTCAGGCACCCGGACCTATAGTGGCAAGCAAACTCCCACATCTATAATTATTATTATTATTATTATAGTTAACTCACACAGTGGTCAGTGTCCAGGTTGGTGCAGCTAGGAGAACACTGTGGTCCCATGTCTCCACTGAGCGCTGTGGAGCAGTTGAAGAAGACCTTGGGGGCGGGGCAAGCTGGGACACAGAGACACACAGAGGTTAGATGTCTTCATCTCTGAAGTCATGGAGTGTAAAATATGAATATGTGACATTAAAGTAATACTAGGTAACGTTTTCAACAAAACTAAAGTTAAATTGTATATCTTTTGTGAGTGGCGAAAGTTTCACAACACCCACTCCATGAATTTCACCCCCGGAAGCCTTTTATTTATATATTTTCTATTGAACGCTGTCGGGGGGTACTTTCCCGGGAAAATGACGTCATCTGGCCGGAAAACGGAGGCGGAAATGCACTGGTTTCCTGTTTGGCCAGGAACTACCGCAACGGTTTCCTGTTTGGCCAGGAACTACCGCGCTAATAACAAAAAGGAACCTCACGCTGATTTTAAGAGAATGTAGGATTGGAAGATCGAAAAAGAACAGAAAAAGAAAGCACAGCTCATGGTAACTAATGCTCCACTGGCTAAGAGAAACGATCCGCAGATAGTATAAAACAATTAAAAGAACGCTTTTTGAAACGCTTCCGGCTTCCGGTGAAAACAAATGGAATTCTGGGTAATCGAGGACTACGGAAATTGTATGCAGTGACGGTAGTGACCAGCAGAGGTTGCTAAAAATCGTTATTTGTGAATCTGCATTGTACAACTTTAACTCACTGGATGAACGAGATCTCCACGAATGGCAGCGCAGCTTGCCGTTGGCACACACACTGGAGACAAAGATAATACAGAAACATAAGAAAACATTTGAATTGTACTTAAGTACAGTTTTGAGGTATTTTGACTTTATTGGAGTATTTCCCAATTTTCAGAACTTCACTTCTACTCTACTTGCCTCTCAGAGGCATCTATTGTACTCCTTTACAATTAATTGAAAACTTTAGTTACTAGTTACTCTGTAGATGTTGATTATTATTACAAAACATGCATTAACCACTTCAGCCCTATATATATTTTGGCCATTTGAAAATAGCCGATCTACAAGCTCACAATGCGTCGCGATGCTATTTTCAAAAGATGATTTTTTTTTTTAAAACTTGTGAAATGTGAATAATGAGTACTTTTACAGTTGAACTAACCAGTGCTCCTCTTT
Source organism: Gymnoscopelus braueri (assembly GCF_963280865.1). Classification (NCBI taxonomy): domain Eukaryota; kingdom Metazoa; phylum Chordata; class Actinopteri; order Myctophiformes; family Myctophidae; genus Gymnoscopelus; species Gymnoscopelus braueri. The sequence goes on along the minus strand of NC_137610.1, from coordinate 51,429,169 downwards.
GATGCTGATGGATTTCCCCGGCTTGATGCGGACGTCGTTGTGGTAGCAGGGACACTTGGCCATGGGGACGCACGCGCCCTGGTCGTCCAGATACTGGCCGTCTGAGCAGGAGCAGCCATCTACTGGCAGGAAGCTGGAAGTGCAGCTGCTTTGCTGCTCCGAGGCCAGAGACCTGCAGGTCAGCTCACATCTCTGCAGCTGGTAGGAGAAGCTCTGAGAAGATGCGCAGCTCCTGGTGTATTTGTCTGTTGGGATGCACAATGAAGGGTTAAAGCAGGGGTGGGCAACTTTGATGATGCAGAGGGCCACTACATTTCCACACTCACTCCAGAGGGCCACATTGCATATACTGTCGGGCCATTCTATGTCACACAAAAGTAGCACAAATAGCCGATCTACAAGCTCAAAATGCGTCGCAGTTTTTGAACTTTTTAATTAGAATCCTTTTTTTTTTTTTTTTTTTTGGAATCCTGAAAAATAACATTTGTATTTAATTTCAAATGCATTTAGTTATACTTATGTTAACTTTATGAACTTAAATACCAATACATTGGACATAAAAAAGACAATAGGATTTTAATACTATAGTCTATATGTCACAGGGTGAATGGAGAACCAGGTAGATTGAAGACAGAGCGCTCGTTTTTAGGCACGGGGCTTCGGGGCGAGGCGGGGCTTTTCGAGATAGGGTTTATTAGCGAGGCTCGCGAGGAGGAGGAGGAGAAGGAGGACGCGGCACTGCGAGGCGGGGGTTTATTACGTGAGGCGAGGAGGAGCTCCTCCTCGCGAAATAAACCCTCCTCCTCCTCGGAGGAGGAGGAGAAGGAGAACGCAGAGAGGCGGGGCTTTGATGTGCCGACGCGGACCTGTCTTTTGTTGTTCCCCCCCACATAGCAACCAGGAAGCTACGCTAGGGGAACGCTGAACACGCGTGCACACGCACACGCTTGTCCACGACGGAGGCGCGCCGACAAGTGGAGCTTGAGGCCGAGGAAGCGCGCCCTCGCGCCTCCAGGCGCGAGTGCCCGCGCTGACCGGCCGATGCTCCACTTGTCGACTCAGCGCCGTTTGAGTTGTAAACCGATAGGGACAGAATAGTTCTTTTCATGGATCACTGTGTGTGTGTGTGTGTGTGTGTGTGTGTGTGTGTGTGTGTGTGTGTGTGTGTGTGTGTGTGTGTGTGTGTGTGTGTGTGTGTGACTGTGTGTGTGTGGTCGCAGCCATATATGTTTGTGCACAAGCCTGGCTTGTGGCTCCCTCTAGTGTTGCTTCTACAGAATTGCTGGGTGGGTGGTAAAAACGAACGCGCCTTCTTCAATCTACCTGGTTCTCCATTCACCCTGTAACATATATACTATTAGTTGCTACTAATATAGACTGAAGTAATTAAAGCGGGTCATGTTTGCAAGTTTGGAATTGTAACAGCTGAAATCAATAATATATCAGTATTCAGATATTAACCTGGGGGCCGCATTAGGTGAAGGTGGCCACTGGCGGCAACTGGCAACTGGCAACTGGCAACTGGCGGCCCCCGTGCCGCCAGTTGCACACGTGTACGTTAAAGGGACAGTTCCTGGTGTATTTGTCTGTTGAATTCTAATCACGAGCCGTAGCCCTCCTTTTATGTATTTTTGTCCCACTTCTGTGTAGCTTCAGATCCTTACCACACACGTGGTCTCTCCATCCCGTCAGGAACACTCCTTTAGAGGCACAAGCCCTCACGTAGGAGGAGAACACGGCACACATGCAGGACTCACTCCTCTCACAGTTACAGGTGGCATAGATGCAGCGCTGTAGAGGACGGAGGAGGATGGATTCAAACAGACCTGAATGCAGGATGGTTTAATAAAGCAGTAAGCCACGAGGAGGCCGTGGTTTTCCGTGGACTTTACGACGGCTAACCGCACCAATGCAACTAGTCGCAACTCCTTGCTACAAAACTGTTTTAAGGTCAGACCACACCAATGCAACTCCTTGCAACTGCCATTGGGGATAATGGTTGCAAGTAGTTGTAAGTAGTTGCAAGTAGTTGCATGTTGCAAGGAGTTAAATGGCGAATCCTTGGTGTGGAGTGGGCTTCATAGGTTACGTACGATAAAAAGCTGAGTGCTTCCGACCCTCTTCGCCGTTGTAAAATCCACAGTAATTTCTACAAGACACTATAGTCCCCTCGACTGGCAGCACAAACCAGGTACAAATGGAAGGTACCGAGTGTCCGGTCCGCGCCGCAGTATGTCTATGTTGGTTTAGTAGAACCTTTGCACATAGGAGCGCTCTAACCTCTAACCTCTCCATGTGAAAAACTACATCTCCAACCGTGATACATCCATGGAACGGCACAGTGAATATTGTAAACAAGATGTTGGCACATTGATACTGATACAAGCGGTCCTAGGTGTGTGTTTATCAAGGATTTTACCACGGTACTACGCCAATCAGATCGATTTGTTTTAGAAAACATCATAAAAGCAGAACTGAATGCAGTCAGACAACAGTGTGTTGAACAATACCTTGTAGTAGGTATCAGGATCAACAGAGTGTTGAACAATACCTTGTAGTAGGTGCCAGGGTCAACAGAGTGTTGAACAGTACCTTGTAGTAGGTGTCAGGGTCAACAGAGTGTTGAACAGTACCTTGTAGTAGGTGTCAGGATCAACAGAGTGTTGAACAGTACCTTGTAGTAGGTGTCAGGATCAACCGTGGCGTGGCACTGAGACAGCGTGCCGTTGGGTTTTCTCAGCAAGGAGCACCAGTGTTCAGCATACTTCTCTGAGGGAAGATGAACAGTGAACATCAGACAGACAGACAGACAGACAGACAGACAGACAGACAGACAGACAGACAGACAGACAGACAGACTAGTGTTGAAATTTTGATTCAGTTTTGGTCATAGTCTTTTGAATCAAATTCCATTTAGTTTTAGTCATATTTTAGTCATCTGAAATGTTGTTAGTCTAGTTTTAGCCGACTAAATCTACAGTTGATTTATAATAAAATAAATAAAATGTACTTTGGCGGTGCCTTGATGGCATCGTAATGGCTGACACCCGAGCGCAACCAACCATGAAATGACTTGTCTTTTAGTTCTACTGGATCTCTACTCCACTAGTGCCTCACTAACCCAGTGAGCCATAGTCGTCTATTAGACCTCTGTCTAAAACTGGGTTATAATTGGTCTAAAAGTGAACGTTTTTTCAACGTCTATTCTTAGCCTAGACGTTGATTAGCTGTTTTTTAAGCGTCTATATTTAGACCGTTTATATTATAAACGTCATTTCAACGGCTATGATATAGACGGTCTATATATAGACGCTTAAAAAACAGCTAATCAACGTCTAGGCTAAGAATAGACGTTGAAAAAACTTTCACTTTTATACCAATTATAATCCGGTTTTAGCCTAGCCCTTAGACGTATTTTAGACGTCTAATAGCCCCAAAAATGCTCAGTGGGAACATTTTTGTCTAGTTTTTATTTGTTGACAAAATTGTCAATATATTTAGTCTTAGTTTTAGTCATCGTAGCTTAGCTTTTATTTAGTTGACTTATTTAGTCAGTGAAAAAAGGTAGTCGACAGACATTTTTTTGTCATAGTTTTAGTCGACGAAACCAACACTGAGACAGAAAGACAGACAGACAGACAGACAGACAGACAGACAGACAGTGATTGATGGATGGATTGATTGCTTACCATTCTCCGTGCTGATGGCACAGGGGTCGTCCAGCCGGTCGGGTCGGTCCTGGCAGGTGGGGCTGCTCTTCCAGGAGTTGGCGAAGGAGGCGGCGGTGCCCTCCACCAGACCCTGTGGGCTCTTCATGTCATCACCCAGCGCCATGTTGTAGTTCCCACACAGACCTGAAACCACACCCACACTGTTATGTCATCACCCAGCGCCGTGTTGTAGTTCCCACACAGCACTGAAACCACACCCACACGGTTATGTCATCACCCAGCGCCGTGTTGTAGTTCCCACACAGCCCTGAAACCACACCCACACTGTTATGTCATCACCCAGCGCCATGTTGTAGTTCCCACTGAGGAAGAAGTTATATGGCTGCTTGTATCTAACCTTTATACTGCTCAAATTCTTTACTTAAGTAAAAGTATCAATACTGCAATATATAAATACTCTGTTACAAGGAAAAGTCCAGAATTCAAACGACACGACACCACACACACACACACACACACACACGCACACCACACACACACCACACACACCACACACACACACACCAGCCTGATCGCCAGAGAATTAGTATACATTGCACGGATCCAGTGCATGTCATTCGGTGCATAGTCGCCTAGAAACCCCGAAATTCCGTGCATATGTACGGCGAGTCCCACGGTGGGCGTAACCAGTCGCAACCCGGAAAACCCCGGAAGCAGAGCAGTCCCCACAACAAAATGTACGATTCTGTGCCTATCGGTGCATAACTCAAACGGCGCTGAGTAGGCACAAGGGAATGTCGCAACGTTCGGGACGGCAACTCGCTCGCTTTAGCTCGCTCGGTGGCCCCTTACGTGGCGACAATTCCCTTGAGACTGCGCGCCTCCGAAATGGTTCAGTCACAATGGGGGAGATGCGAGGCGGCTATGCACGGAATTTCGGGTTTTCCAGTTGTCTATGCACGGTATTTCAAAAACGTTCAAAGAGAACGTTTCCTCTGGCGATCGGGTTGCACACACACATACACACACACACACACACACACACACACACACACACACACACACACACACACACACACACACACACACACACACACACAGTAAATGTAATCCTCACCAGTGGCCTTGGTCTTGTAGGACTGATCCAGGGTCAGATAGACCTGCAGCACAGGGACATGCTGCACCTGCATCTGCAACCCGAAACTGGTCTGGAGCAAGATGTGAAAGGAGGAGGGCTGGAATACGTTGACGTCCGCTACAAACAAAGATACATATGAATTATAATATACACCATAATTAAAGTGGCACCACGTAACTGTTCTTTATGAATTAAAGGAATAGTTCAGCCAAAACATTACTTATTTTCTATCAATTACACACCCCATGAAGCCTTGAATTCAATTCATTAATCTATCCGGTAGGAGACACAAAGGAGTCTCTTTGTGTCTCCTACCGGAAATACACACGGTCATGAAATTATTGGCTTAGGAATGCGACAAAAAACTGTAAACTGTATAAAAATGTAATTTTGTCACAATTTTAGCACTTGCACAGGAGACACAGGTTCAAATCCAGGTTAGAACAGGAAAGTTACATATATAGTGTAGTGCAGCTTTAAGTGTTTTTGGTCTTGACAACTTTAACCCTTTAACCCCCAGGGCTCTGTATTTGATCCTCTCCTTCTTTCCCTTACACCAAAAATGTCCTCACAGAAAATAGCCTATCGACAGGCTCACGGCATGTCGCGTGACGCGTCGTGAGCTTGTAGTTCTGCGGTTTCTACCAAAATGTTTTCACATAATGTTGGCCTATTATGACATGCTGGCCAGAATGTGGATGTTGGTGGTTAAATGACATCAAATGAGAGATGTAGGTAATACAATACATTTTACAGTTTAACAATACATCCATAATAACATCCTACCTGTGTGGTATGGCAGTTTGATGCTCTGCGTGTTGTGTTTCACACTGCCGTCAGCCTTAAACGTCAACACCTGCAATCACAGCAAATGACAGTACGTTTATATTATACATATACATATTATACATAGAGACAGTGCTGGAAAAAGTACTCAAATGTTTTACTTAAGTAAAAGTATCAATACTGCAATGTAGAAGTACTTTGTTACAAGTAAAAGTCCGGATTTCAAAATTTACTTGAGTAAAAGTACAAAAGTATTGGTATTAAAATGTACTTAAAGTACCAAAAGTAAAAGTACTAAAATGTTTGAAAATAGTAGATCTACAAGCTCACAACGCGTCGCGATGCGATGCGTTGTGAGCTTGTAGATCGGCTATTTTCAAATAGCCTATGTATAAAATAGGGCTAAAGTGGTTAATGTATGTTTCATAATATCATAATTTATATTGAAAAGTAACTAAAGTTTTCAAATAATTGTAGTGAAGTAAAAGTACAATATTTGCCTCTGAGATGTAGTGGGATAGAAGTAAAAGTATTGTAAATTGGACATACTCAAGTAAAGTACAAATACCTAAAAATTTTACTTAAGTACAGTACTTAAGTAAATGTACTTAGTTACTTTCAACCATTGGTCTTTACAGATGAAAGATGATATGAACTTTAGTCTCTACAGATGAAAGATGATATAATGTCTTCTTTACTGATGAAAGATATGGATGCTTTACATTGTTTCTGTCGTTGTTCAGCAGGACGCTGACAGCCTTCACACACGTGTCGAACTCTGAGTTCACACATGGAACCAACTGGACCAGAACGGTGAACCTGGGCCCCGTAGAGTCCTGCAGTACACAACATAAGATGAGATTGACATTACATTACATTACGGTCATTTAGCAGATGCTTTTATCCAAAGCGACTTACAATAAGTGCATTCAACATAGGTAGGGAACAAAACTACTAATCACTTGAAGTGCAATCTCTTCTAAAACAAGCAGCTAAGAGTATACCTAGCGCTAAGGTAAAAGTGCAATATATCAGCTACCTACTTTCTTAAACAGATGAGACAAATAGGAAAATCAAATGAGCAAGAGCTAAAACCAATAAGTGTATCAAATAAACAAGATCCAATAAAAACAAGAGCTCGTACAAATAATTGACAACATGTAGGCAAGGCTGAGATAAAGGACGAGTTGACGCGAGCTGATAAAAATAATTCAAATAATAATAATAATAATACATAAAATTTATATAGCGCTTTTGTTATAGTACCCAGAGTCGCTTTACAACAAAACAAAACAAAATAAACAACTTTATTAAGAGAGAAAGTAATGTATTTTACCTTGCTCTCCACTCTAACAGTAATGGTATATATTTGACCCTGCTCTCCACTCTAACAGTAATGGTATATATTTGACCTTGCTCTCTACTCTAACAGTAATGGTATATATTTTACCTTGGGTTCCACCCTGGCCATGGTGTAGTAACAGTCTCCATGGAAGGTGAAGGTCTTCCCATCAAAGGTGGTGAAATGTGAACCCTCCTCAATAGAGCATGTAGACGGGCTGGGAAGGCTCTTACACGACCATCTGCCCTCTGAACATGTGCTGAAATATATAAAACATAATGTTATATTACCATCTGCCCTCAGTACATGCAGTGGTGGGAAAAGTACTCAAATGTTTTACTTAAGTAAAAGTATTAATACTGCAAGAAGTACTACGTTACAAGTAATAGTCCGGAATTCAAAATGTACTTGAGTAAAAGTGCAAAAGTATTGGTATCAAAATGTACTGAAAGTACCAAAAGTAAAAGTACTAAAATGTTTGAAAATAGCAGATCTACAAGCTCACAACGTGTCGCAATGCGACACGTTGTGAGCTTGTAGATCGTCTATTTTCAAATAGCCTAGTTATGAAATAGGACTAAAGTGGTAAATGTATGTTTTATAATGCAATGATTTATATCAGCAAAGTAACTAGTAACTAAAGTTTTCAAATAATTGTAGTGGAGTAAAAAGTACAATATTTGCCTCTGAGATGTAGTGGAGTAGAGGTAAAAGTATAGACAATTGGAAATACTCCAGTAAAGTAAAAGTACCTCAAAATTGTATTTAAGTACAGTACTTGAGTAAATGTACTTAGTTACTTTACACCACTGAGTACATATATGAAAAAAATATGAAACATATATTATTATGAAACAAGACAAATGATCCCAGAATCTCTTTAAACAAACCAGTCACTCCCAACATACATTATTTAATATGGTTATTTGTATGATGATGAAACATACCATTGTTCTCTGTCCGTTTGGAACACCTGACCAGGGTTGTAGACTTTGTCGTGTTTACATTGACATTCAGACTGAGGGATGCAGCCAGAGTGAGAGATGTCATCCAGCACCGTCCCTAGAGAGTAATATTAATATTAATATCATAAATACTGTCCCTATAAATTAATATATTATATATTATAAACACTGTCCCTGTAGTTTAATATACAATATATTATAAACTCTGTCCCTGTAGATTAATATACAATATATTATAAACACTGTCCCTGTAGATTAATATACAATATATTATAAACTCTGTCCTATAGATTAAATACACACATTAGAAAACACTGTCCCAATAGAGTACCGAAGGAGTGTGTGTGTGTGTGTGTGTGTGTGTGTGTGTGTGCGTGTGTGTGCGCGCGCGCGTGCATGCGTGCGTGCGTGCGTGTGTGAGCATGTGTGTGTGCGTGTGCGTCAGTGGTGGAAAAAGTACTCAAATGTTTTACTTAAGTAAAAGTATCAATACTGCACTGTAGAAGTACTCTGTTACAAGTAGTCCGGAATTCTAAATTTACTTGAGTAAAAGTACAGAAGTATTGGCATCAAAATGTACTTAAAGCACCAAAGTAAAAGTACAAAAATGTTTGAAAATAGCCGATCTACAAGCTCACAACGCGTCGCAAAGCGACGCGTTGTGAGCTTGTAGATCTGCTATTTTCAAATAGCCTACGTATAAAATAGGGCTGAAGTGGTTAATGTATGTTTCGTAATATCATAATTTATATCTGAAAAGTAACTAGTAACTAAAGTTTTCAAGTAATTGTAGTGGAGTAAAAGTACAATATTTGCCTCTGAGATGTAGTGGAGTAGAAGTAAAAGTATTGGAAATTGGAAATACTCAAGTAAAGTACAAATACCTAAAAATCGTACTTAAGTAAATGTACTTCGTTACTTTCCCCCACTGGTGTGCGTGCGCGCGCGTGTGCGCGCGCGTGTGCGTGTGTGTGTGTGTGTGTGTGTGTGCGTGGTTCTAACCTGCAGGACAGAAGCAGCCATCCATCTTGTGCTCCTCACACAGTGAGCTGGTGTCTGAGTGCGTGCACGTGTCCACGCACGGCGAGCCGCTCTCCTGGTACTGCATGTTGAACGGACACTGTCTGGCTGTAGAAACACACACAACATAACATTTAGAGAAGCAATAATATAAACCTGATTACAGAGAACCAAACAAACCCACTCTTTATATTGTATTGAATACACTTAAAGGGATATTTCACTTTCAAAAAAACTTTTGGTCATTTTATCGTCTACTCAGGCTTTTGTGAGCCCCCCGGACCGTTTTTAAGTTGCTTGATTCAGTATTTAGATATTTGATATTCATTTTATCAGACACGCCCCCTTCCTATACAAACCCATTATAACTTCAAACTCCATTTTTAACATGTTAGATTCATCACAAACACCCGTCCTTGGTTCAGGTGACTCACCCTGCCCTCCTAATACGCGAGTGGGCCGTGTTTTTTCCGATAACTTTTTTCATTTATTTTTTATATATTTTTTGGAAAATGGAAAAAATTAAATACAATAAAAAAATAAAATAAAATAAATGAAAAAAGTAATCGAAAAACCACGGCCCCCTCACGTATTAGGAGGGCAGGGTGAGTCAGCAGAACCAAGGACGGGTGTTTTTGATGAATCTAACGGGTTAAAAATGGAGTTTGAAGTTATAATGGGTTTGTATAGGAAGGGTGCGTGTCTGATAAAATGATTATCAAATATCTGAATACTAAATCAATTAACTTAAAAACGGTCTGGGGGGCTCTCAAAAGCCTGAGTAGACGATAAAATGACCCAAAGTTTTTTTGAAAGTGAAATATCTATCTATATATGTAAGGGCCTGGTTGAGTTCAAAACTATGTACAGAGCAAAAAATCACACCCAGTGTGAAGAGAGTGGTGCCTTTCATGAGTTCATTTCATTAAGCTATTAGCCTAAGACTGCTTTAAAATAACTTTATATTGGCAGAAACATCTTTTAAATATTTTAACTCACTTAAGTTACTTTTAAGTACTTTTAAGTATGTTTACTCAAATTGTAGAGCGGTCATTTTAGTGTGTGTGTGTGTGTGTGTGTGTGTGTGTGTGTGTGTGTGTGTGTGTGTGTGTGTGTGTGTGTGTGTGTGTGTGTGTGTGTGTGTGTGTGTGTGTGTGTGTGTGTGTTGCACTCCTGTTTGTGTATAATTAGTGTAACTAGCCTGGGCAGCATATCTTTTCGGGTCTATGATCCCATAGATATAGAAACCTAGATACCTCATTGGCCTCTGCAGTTCGTTGGAGCAACTCGTATCGCGGCCGCCATTTTCGCGTAGGCAAACGGACACTCAAAGTGACTACTGGCCAATCACAGCGCTCACAGCGCATTGACTACTGGCCAATCACAGTGCGTCTTTTCTAAGACCTGTCAGAATCTAGTTGTCCCGCCCCCACCTGCCTCTGATTGGCCTACCGAACGCCCCCTTCTGTGACACACGCGGAAGCTTCAGGGAAGCTTTCCTACGCTAGAATGGCCCCCGTGATACCAATGCCTCAGAGCCGAAGGAGGCGTCTACCTTTATATGTCTATGTATGATCCGGTCGGGAGCGGAAGTAACTCTACGTCACCAGGCACGTCATCCGCGTCATCAAGCGGCCGGATGGGCAGAGCCGGAAAGACCTCACCCTGACTCACCCCAAAATAGGTCCGTCCTAATAAAATCCTTCATGCGGCATGGTTTAGCTTATTTTTTAAATATAAATGTGCGTGCACTATCCGGAGACTATTCAGCGTCTGTATTATCCCATGGGGAAATTCTATTCCATTTAAATAGGGATTGGGGAACCAAAACAAAGCGGCACCGCAAAACCGGATGGGCAAAATCCGGTAAAAGATTTTTTTTCTTTTTTCTTTTTTCAGTAGGCGTGGCCTAGACCGGATCATATGGGTATTTAGTAACGCATACCAGGCTTTCCTCCGAGGTGGAAAGACTGGTGACGCGAGGTTAAGTGGTTGCATCTTTGTGTTGCAATCAGCCGCAGCTGTTGAGGTCGTGCTCAAACGGACGGATGGACAGACCCACACACAAAATCAGTCCTTGGAGTGGCTATAGCACAACTCAAAAATCACACCCAGTGAAGTGAGTGGTGTCTCCTATTTGTGTTTAATTAGTGTAACTGGTTGCATCTTTGTGTTGCAATCAGCTGCAGCTGTTGTTGCCGTGTGCATACATACACGCAGACCCATAGATATATATAAAGGCTAGATGGCTCAAGGGGGCGGTGCAAGCGTAGCTCAACCGCGGCCATCTTTCATAACATTATGTCTATGGTGCATATACTTTGAAATAACCATAGCGTGCTCAATTTTCATCCGATTTTCAAACGGTTTGGTGTGTTGTAAACACCAAAGATGTAGTTATGATACTGCATACTTATAATTATAATCATGTTTTTTTTTTAAATATAATTTTAAGTATGCAGTATCATAACTACATCTTTGGTGTTTACAACACACCAAACCGTTTGAAAATCGGATGAAAATTGAGCACGCTATGGTTATTTTAAAGTATATGCACCATAGACATAATGTTATGAATGACTGTTTCAAGATGGCCGCCATGTGGCAACGTCGTACTCCATTGGCCAGCAGCGCGGGTGAGTCATCTCGCCTTTATATATATATCTATGCGCAGACCCACACACTCACAGCCACACAGTCACTTGAAGGAGTGGTTGGCACCACTCAAAAACAGTTACCAAACCGTATCCAGGGGTTGTTTCAATTGAGGGAAATATGAATTAAGAGGAAAGTATATGTTTTTGTTTTTTTTAATGGTAAGAACCGGTGGTGGAAAATGTACTGCATTTTTTTTACTTAAGTAAAAGTATCAATACTGCAATGCAGAAATACTCTGTTACAAATAAAAGTCTGGAATTTTTCTAAAATTCTAAAAATTCTAAAGTAAAAGTACAAAAGTATTGGCATCAAAATATAGTAGGCTACCAAAAGTAAAAGTACAAAAATATTTGAAAATAGCAGATCTACAAGCTCACAACGCGTCGCATCGTGACGCGTTGTGAGCTTGTAGATCGGCTATAGAAAAAAGGTATAAAATAGGGCTAAAGAGGTTAATGTATGTTTTATAATATAATAATTTATATCTGAAAAGTAACTAGTAACTAAAGTTTTCAAGTAATTGTAGTGGAGTAAAAGTACAAAATTTGCCTCTGAGGTGTAGGCCCAGTGGAGTAGAAGTAAAAGTACTGAAATTGGAAATACTCTAGTAAAGTAAAAAAAATACCAACAATCTTTGCTCAAGTACAGTTCTTGAGTAAATGTACTCCTTTACTTTGCACCACCGAGTATAACTCACCACAGAAGCCTGGCCTCCTCCAGTCTGCAGGCTGACCTCCTGCATGGGAGCACTGGCGTGAATACTCCCCCAGGGTGTGGCATACGCAGCCCTGCCTCTGGGTGGTGCTGTTGCTGCTGTTTTTCTCCTCCTCCTCACACGCACACATGTCCTGCACGCACGTCTGAATGTAGGGCTCCGCGCTCAGCACAGATCTGCAAGACCTCCACGACTCTGTGGACCACAGGCGCTCACACACACCTCTCTGAGAGAGAGAGAGAGAGAGAGAGAGAGAGAGAGAGAGAGAGAGAGAGAGAGAGAGAGAGAGAGAGAGAGAGAGAGAGAGAGAGAGAGAGAGAGAGAGAGTGTTTGGGCTTGTTTCTGAAGTATAGTTGCTTATTTGAGCTTGCTTTCAAGATTCTTTTTGAAAATAGTTGATATAGGGTCAAGTGGTGAAACTGGTCGCTTCTTTTGCGCTTCTTTTCATCGACCTGGTCGCTTGTTTCACTCACATAATCTGGCAACACCGGAGCTAGCTCGAACCAAACCTTTACATCCCCTCTCCCCCCCTCTTCACTACCCCACGCCTATCGACAGCTCTACCAGTCGGCCCAACGACCGAACCTGCTCGGTTTGTCATCCACGGAAATCTGCGAGTCCCGACCGACGACACAGTGCTATCGACGACAGGTTGTCGGCAAGAGACGCTTTCCAGCGCTTTGCAACTCTGAAGTCGGCCCAAAATTGGTGAGGTGGAGAGCTGCCTTAAAGGTTCTATGACATTCAGTTTCACTTTTTTTATTTTTATGTTTTTTGGGGGGTTTTATGACCTCAATTAGACCCAAAAAATCTGAACTTTGAACATTCAGTGGATTTTCTGTGGTCTGGGGTTTTCTGAATACTTAGGCTGAAAAGTGATTGGCCCTTGGACAGTGAAGTCACAGGCCATTAATCCCACCCACTCTCCTCCTCGCCCCTCCCCTATCCTTTTCTTGGGGGGGGGGGGGGGGGGGCGGAGCAGAGGTGATGATTGACAGGCAAAATCCCTCTTTTTTCATTGCAGTTGAAAAGGCTTTAGAAATGTGAGAGAAAAACACCTGCAATGGCTCACTGGAGTGGAATTTTCAGTTAAAACCTTTTATACACGTTTGAAGACCATGACAAACACTTTTAATGTGTTGTAAAACTGAATGTCATGAAAGCTTTAAAGCCTCATAAACATGCTGAGATGTTTGGGAGGGACCTGGGAGTGGAATCTTTTATAAAAGGTCCATAGGAAGTCAAATCAATCAATCATCAAAACATCTTAGTCAGAGAACGGTCACAGACAGAATGTATAGGTTGTGGACCCCCCCTCCACTACAAACGGGGGTCCGTGGTCGTTGAAGTGAATACTTACAAACTCCTGACAGGGGTCCACGAGGGTCTCAGCATCGTCCGTTTCATCTTCCTCTTCGTAAGGGTCTTCACACTCATCCTCAGCACGATGAACCCTCTGTCTGTTACCGAACTCTACCGGAGGAATCCTGCGATCTGCATTATGAATATGTAAATTAGTATCATAAACCAAACCTTAACGTGCTTTATCCACTAAGACCGGGAACGCATCTGTGTCATTTTTAGATTTCTTTGGCTGTTAAAAAAATAGCAGATATAAAAGCTCATGAGCTTGTAGATCTGCAGTTTATTTTTTTAATCGTGAAAATTTGTCCAAATCTATGGATAGATATTCTACAAATGTCTTCTAAATCCTAACCGTTTTTTGAAAACACGTATGTTGCTATATCAGTGGTTCCCAAACTTTTTCATGTCAAGGACCCCCAAAATTATATGTATTTGGCCACAGACCCCTATCTCAAAATATGTTGTTCCATGGACCCCCAGAAACACACACACACACACACACACACACACACACACACACACACACACACACACACACACACACACACACACACACACACACACACACACACACACACACACACACACACACACACACACACACACACACACACACACACACACACACACACACCTTTATGAATGAACTCGTTGTCGACCACACCGTTGAAGTCTCCACACAGACCACAGGTACGATTAGCAAACTCTGGATCCAGCTCCACCTAGAAGTACAGCATAGATACATTAAAGGGACAGTTCACCCCTAAAATGACTTTTTTTCTATCAATCAGTCACCCCATGGAGACTTGAATTTATGGATTTTTTTTTTGTTTTTGTCTCATTCCTAAGACAATAATTTGATGACCGGTAGGAGACACAAAGAGTCTCCTTTGTGTCTCCTACCGGAACCGCTGCCTACCGGTCCGCTGGTCATCACATTTTTGGCTTAGGAATGACAAGTACGATTGGCAAACTCTGGAGGGAGAGTACTAATGTAAATGATTGTATTTGTATGTCATTGTATGTTGTACTGTACCATGACCGCATCATCTCCGTTCCACATGATGGTGATTCCAGCTCTGGCCTGTAGTTTGGTGTAAACGGCATTTCTCTCCAGCTGGATTCCTCCATCATAGTACGGCAAGTCAATGCTAGGAGGAAACAACACATATTTATTCAGTGGTGGAAAAAAGTACTACATTTTTTCACTTAAGTAAAAGTATCAATACTGCAATGTAAAAAAATACTCTGTTACAAGAAAAAGTACAAAAGTATTGGTATAAAAATGTACTTAAAGTACCAAAAGTAGAAAGCACTCATTGTGCAGAATGTCCCATTTCACAAGTTTTCAAATGTAATGTAATGTATATAGAGCTGAAGTGGGTAATATGTTTCGTAATAATAATTACAATCTGCTAAGTAACTAAAGTTTTCAAATAATTGTAGTGGAGTAAAAGTACAATATTTGCCTCTGAGATGTAGTGGAGTAGAAGTAAAAGTACTGAAAATTGGAAATACTCCAGTAAAGTAAAATTACTGATAAAGATTGTACTTAAGTGCAGTACTTGAGTATAAGTACTAGTTGCTTTACACCACTGATAGCAACACTTATTTAATCAACCATAAATAAATACATAAATACATAAAAATAGATTTTAAAATCAAAATTACAATTAAAATTAATAGCGCTTAACTTACGGCTTTCCGTTGACAGTGACGGTGTCGTTGGACATGTGGAAGGTGACGTCGTTGACGGCTCCCAGCAGGTAGAGGACTCTGGAGCGCCCCCTCCTGACGTGGAGGGAGAAGCGCTGGTAGGTGTCGTGGCAGTCGGACACCAGGTTGTACTCACACTGACCGGGGAACTGGAACACTGAGCCGTCAAACGTCTTGTAGTGCTGCCTGCCCCACGCGCTGCAGATGCTGCTCACATGGTTCTGAGCTGCAGACCGACAAAACCAGGACAGAAACTTATTGAGACTGTTGTGTGAAAACCATAAGAATAGTAGACTACAAATATAGGCCATTTGTAGTTTTGGGGTGAATAATAGGAGAATTCCAAAGGTTACCGCCAGATATACACGGCTGGAAAGAAGCCATGCATGGTTATGACATTTATGTAACGACAACCGAATTGGGGATGAGTTTCATGCTTTGTTTGAGTGCAAGAATGTTAGCATTATGAATTTTAGACAAACATTATCTGCCAAAGTACTTTAACTTACCCTTGAATTAATCGTATTACTGCAATCTGATAAGCAATTCGATAAGCCAAAAGTTATTTGCAAATCGGGTGCTTTTCTGAAAAAATATTCTACATAGGTTTTCAGTCATGCCTTTTGCTACGTCTCTACGAATATTGTTATGTATTGTATTTACTGTCTATTTATGAATCTGTGCTCCATACCATGTGAACATAGTCTTGAGTTAAAGAAATGATGATGATGATGATCATGACAACTGACACAATAAGTTAACAGTGATTTAATGTGATTTTTGTTTGTCAGTAACAATTAATCCTACCCACTTTTATACATGAATAAGCAGGATTCGATTGTTAACAAATCATAACTACTTAAACCACACTTCATCATACGAAAAAGAGCAAATACATTTGCTGTTCAACGTGTCACATTTGATACTTTTGAAAACAATTAAATAATGGCTTTTAAGTTTTAGAACATTTTAGAACATCACAATGTAGTCATTTATCAGACACTCTTTATCCAGAGCAACTGACAATAAGCAAGGTAAAAACATACATAGAATGCAGAGAGACAGTGTAGTGTCTCAGTAAACTATAGGATCATAGAATGCAGAGAGACAGTGTAGTGTCTCAGTAAACTATAGGATCATAGAATACAGAGAGACGGTGTAGTGTCTCAGTAAACTATAGGATCATAGAATACAGAGAGACAGTGTAGTGTCTCAGTAAACTATAGGATCATAGAATACAGAGAGACGGTGTAGTGTCTCAGTAAACTATAGGATCATAGAATACAGAGAGACGGTGTAGTGTCTCAGTAAACTATAGGATCATAGAATACAGAGAGACAGTGTAGTGTCTCAGTAAACTATAGGATCATAGAATACATAGACAGTGTAGTGTCTCAGTAAACTATAGGATCATAGAATACAGAGAGACAGTGTAGTGTCTCAGTAAACTATAGGATCATAGAATACAGAGACAGTGTAGTGTCTCAGTAAACTATAGGATCATAGAATACAGAGAGACAGTGTAGTGTTTCAGTAAACTATAGGATCATAGAATACAGAGAGACGGTGTAGTGTCTCAGTAAACTATAGGATAATAGAATACAGAGAGACAGTGTAGTGTCTCAGTAAACTATAGGATCATAGAATACAGAGACAGTGTAGTGTCTCAGTAAACTATAGGATCATAGAATACAGAGAGACAGTGTAGTGTCTCAGTAAACTATAGGATCATAGAATACAGAGAGACAGTGTAGTGTCTCAGTAAACTATAGGATCATAGAATACAGAGAGACAGTGTAGTGTCCCAGTAAACTATAGGATCATAGAATACAGAGAGACAGTGTAGTGTTTCAGTAAACTATAGGATCATAGAATACAGAGACAGTGTAGTGTCTCAGTAAACTATAGGATCATAGAATACAGAGAGACGGTGTAGTGTCTCAGTAAACTATAGGATCATCGAATACAGAGAGACGGTGTAGTGTCTCAGTAAACTATAGGATCATAGAATACAGAGAGACGGTGTAGTGTCTCAGTAAACTATAGGATCATAGAATACAGAGAGACGGTGTAGTGTCTCAGTAAACTATAGGATCATAGAATACAGAGAGACGGTGTAGTGTCTCAGTAAACTATAGGATCATAGAATACAGAGAGACAGTGTAGTGTCTCAGTAAACTATAGGATCATAGAATACAGAGAGACAGTGTAGTGTCTCAGTAAACTATAGGATCATAGAATACAGAGAGACAGTGTAGTGTCTCAGTAAACTATAGGATCATAGAATACAGAGAGACGGTGTAGTGTCTCAGTAAACTATAGGATCATAGAATACAGAGAGACGGTGTAGTGTCTCAGTAAACTATAGGATCATAGAATACAGAGAGACAGTGTAGTGTCTCAGTAAACTATAGGATCATAGAATACAGAGAGACGGTGTAGTGTCTCAGTAAACTATAGGATCATAGAATACAGAGAGACGGTGTAGTGACTCAGTAAACTATAGGATCATAGAATACAGAGAGACGGTGTAGTGTCTCAGTAAACTATAGGATCATAGAATACAGAGAGACGGTGTAGTGTCTCAGTAAACTATAGGATCATAGAATACAGAGACAGTGTAGTGTCTCAGTAAACTATAGGATCATAGAATACAGAGAGACGGTGTAGTGTCTCAGTAAACTATAGGATCATAGAATACAGAGAGACAGTGTAGTGTCTCAGTAAACTATAGGATCATAGAATACAGAGAGACGGTGTAGTGTCTCAGTAAACTATAGGATCATAGAATACAGAGAGACGGTGTAGTGTCTCAGTAAACTATAGGATCATAGAATACAGAGAGACGGTGTAGTGTCTCAGTAAACTATAGGATCATAGAATACAGAGAGACGGTGTAGTGTCTCAGTAAACTATAGGATCATAGAATACAGAGACAGTGTAGTGTCTCAGTAAACTATAGGATCATAGAATACAGAGAGACAGTGTAGTGTCTCAGTAAACTATAGGTTCATAGAATACAGAGAGACAGTGACAGTGTAGTGTCTCAGTAAACTATAGGATCATAGAATACAGAGAGACAGTGTAGTGTCTCAGTAAACTATAGGATCATAGAATACAGAGAGACAGTGTAGTGTCTCAGTAAACTATAGGATCATAGAATACAGAGAGACAGTGTAGTGTCTCAGTAAACTATAGGATCATAGAATACAGAGAGACAGTGTAGTGTCTCAGTAAACTATAGGATCATAGAATACAGAGAGACGGTGTAGTGACTCAGTAAACTATAGGATCATAGAATACAGAGAGACGGTGTAGTGTCTCAGTAAACTATAGGATCATAGAATACAGAGAGACGGTGTAGTGTCTCAGTAAACTATAGGATCATAGAATACAGAGACAGTGTAGTGTCTCAGTAAACTATAGGATCATAGAATACAGAGAGACGGTGTAGTGTCTCAGTAAACTATAGGATCATAGAATACAGAGAGACAGTGTAGTGTCTCAGTAAACTATAGGATCATAGAATACAGAGAGACGGTGTAGTGTCTCAGTAAACTATAGGATCATAGAATACAGAGAGACGGTGTAGTGTCTCAGTAAACTATAGGATCATAGAATACAGAGAGACAGTGTAGTGTCTCAGTAAACTATAGGATCATAGAATACAGAGACAGTGTAGTGTCTCAGTAAACTATAGGATCATAGAATACAGAGAGACGGTGTAGTGTCTCAGTAAACTATAGGATCATAGAATACAGAGACAGTGTAGTGTCTCAGTAAACTATAGGATCATAGAATACAGAGAGACAGTGTAGTGTCTCAGTAAACTATAGGATCATAGAATACAGAGAGACAGTGTAGTGTCTCAGTAAACTATAGGATCATAGAATGCAGAGAGACGGTGTAGTGTCTCAGTAAACTATAGGATCATAGAATACAGAGAGACAGTGTAGTGTCTCAGTAAACTATAGGATCATAGAATGCAGAGAGACGGTGTAGTGTCTCAGTAAACTATAGGATCACAGGTAAACCAAGAACCTAGCATCAGTCTAAACAATATACTATCAAAATAAAAATCTGTACATTGAAACTGTAGAAACTATTGGATGCCAGATCAACAAATGAGCTTGGCATCTGTCTGAATAGTGACAACACAGCAATGTGTGTGGGGAGGCATCAATTGGCATAACGACAAAACAAAATTGGTCAAAAGTGAAAAGAAAGACGCTACGGGCCGGGGTTGAGTCAAGAGATGGAAAGTTATCAGTTATGCCAGATTGTGCCAAAAGAAACAGGCAGCCAGGTCCACGAAAACAAGCCCAAAAACAAGCGAACGGTTTTACCACTTTAAACACTATAATATAATAAAGGACAAATCAGTCACCGGAAGCGAGGACTTGTGTTTTCAATGAGCCTAACGTGGTTAACGTGGAATTTTAAATTAAAGCGGGTTATTATTATCAATAATACATCAAATATCAAAATATTGAATCAAGCAACTTTTAAAACTGTGTACGTTTAGAGCGTTGTCGGCACAACAACCACGTTGGAGGTTATGAGGGTGTGAGGGATGCATGATACAGGGGCGTCACAGGGGGGGTGTAAGTGGGACTGAGTTACTAGGGCCCCAGAAAAAAATAAATAAAAAATTGTCCCCAGGGCCCAGAATTTGGTGTTACGCCCCTGCATGATGACCACGAACATAATATTTAGTGGAATTGTCCAAAAATAGGCCCACTGGCCCAGGAGTGTTTTAAAGTTAAATAACCTTTTTTAAAACTAACACATGTGAGTAACAATGGATCTTACCTTGTCTGGCTTGTACTACGGTGGTGCTCCAGGTGAGAGAGGCGGCCACTAGGACCCAGCAGATCCATGACTCCATGACTGCTGTCTGTCTGTCTGTCTGCCTGTCTGCCTGTCAGCTGTGCCACTCCACGGCCAATCGCTGCCTCTTATACTGGACCACCTTACAGGAAGTCCCGCCCCCCTCCTCTGACGCTCTGCTCCAGTCTTCTTATCTTAATTGACACACACACACACTACCAGTGCGTCTACCAGCTGTTTGACGTGTGAATGACAGGTTGATCATTAACAGCCAGCATCCTGCATCCCGATGAAGAAATGAATATGATTCAAGAATCATGACGAAGACATTAACACATTCGATCAGGGATAGGGATAGGGATTTAGATTTTAGCTATAGCCTTTGTTTTGCACTTAGCAGACCTGCAAACTCATAGCGCTATGATCTTGTATGTAGATCTGCAATTTTTGAATATATATATATATTGTAAAGCGAACATTTGTAACTCAAATCTGTGTTTCTGGGGGTCCCTGGAACAAAACAAATTGAGATGGGGGTCCGCGGCCAAATACATATCATTTTGGGCGTCCTTGACATGGAAAAGTTTGAGCACCACTGATATTATAGCAACATAAGGTTTTCAGAAAACTGTTAGGATTTAGATGACAAATCTAAATGCGTTCCGGGATTGAATGAGTTAATAGAGGATGTTTTCAACCAGTGGTCCGGGGACCACCAGTGGTCCTTGAGGGAGTACCAGGGGGGGTCCCCAGCGAAATGAGTTAACATAGCGAAATGAGTGCCGCCCTATGAGCTTGTAGATCTGCTATTTTTGAAAAACCTTGAAAATGTGTGCAAATCTTTGAATATCTATATTTTTTTAAAGCAAACATTTCTAACTCAAATCTTTGCTTCTGGGGGGGGGGGGGGGGGTCCCTGGCACAAAACATTTTCAGATGGGGGTCCGCGGCCAAATGTATATCAATTTAGGGGACCTTGGCATGAAAAAGGTTGGGAACCACAGGTCTAAAGTACCAGTATCGTGGCACTTGAGTTGGAGGCCAGTATACTACTCAGTGGTGTAAAGTAACTAAGTACATTTACTTAAGTACTGTACTTAAGTACAATTTTGAGGTATTTGTACTTTACTTGAGTATTTCCAATTTCCAATACTTTTACTCCACTACATCTCAGAGGCAAATATTGTACTTTTACTACACTACAATTATTTGGAAACTTTAGTTACTAGTTACTTTTCAGATATAAACTATGATATAATGAAACGTACATTAACCACTTTAACCCTATTTTATACCTAGGCTATTTGAAAATAGCCGATCTACAAGCTCACAACGCGTCGCGTTGCGACGCGTTGTGAGCTTGTAGATCTGCTATTTTCAAATATTTTGTACTTTTACTTTTGGTACTTTAAGTACATTTTGATGCCAATACTTTTGTACTTTTACTCAAGTAAATTTTGAATTCTGGACTTTTACTTGTAACAGAGTATTTTTATATTGCAGTATTGGTACTTTTACTTAAGTAAATAATTTGAGTACTTTTTCCACCACTGCTACTACTATGACGTCAGTACTAATGACTTCAGCTCAGACATTTATGGTGGAAAGAGGAGACGACAGCGTTTTGTACTGTATGTTCTGGAGTGAAGACATTATGTCTCTGGTCTGTAGCAATGTTTAAATCCTGGTTATTGTGTCATATTATGAAACCCCTCCATGAATAAACAGCTCCGTGTCCTTCCTGCTGTTTGACTACATGAGGTACAGCTGTGGTGCCACTCCCTCAGAGTCAAACACAACTTTATTGTTCCCACAGGGGGAGACAGCTGCAGGGCCTCACATGTTGGTTTAGGGAGGATATGATTATGATTATGATATGATGATGACTGCATGTGAAACAATAACTGAGCCAATTGGACACCTCGTTGCCCAATAGTCATCACTGGTGTGCAGGGGTGTAAAGTAACTAAAGTACATTTACTCAAGTACTGTACTTAAAACTTTACTGGAGTATTTCCAATTGTCTATACTTGTACTTCTACTCCACTACATATCAGAGGCAAATATTGTACTTTTACTCCACGACAATTATTTGAAAACTGTAGTTACGAGTTACTTTGCAGATATACATTATTACATTATAAAACATACATTAACCACTTTAGCCCTATTTCATACATAAGCTATTTGAAAATAACAGATCTGCAAGTTCATAACCGTGTCGCATCGCGACACGTTGTGAGCTTGTAGATCTGCTATTTTCAAACATTTTTGTACTTTTACTTTTGGTACTTTAAGTACATTATTATACCAATATTTTTGTACTTTCACTCAGTAAATTTTGAATTCCGGACATTTACTTGTAACAGAGTACTTCTACATTGCAGTATTGATACTTTTACTTAAGTAAAACATGTGAGTACTTTTTTCCACCACTGCTGGTATGGTGTCTATTAAAATACACTCAGTATTAAAATTAGTTTCAGTATAACTTAACCCATTAAGACATTTTAGATTTTAACCACTCTAACCATTATTGTATAACTTTGGCTATTCAAAACTAGCAGAAAAATTATGAACATTTCTTCAAATCTTTGAATGTTTTTAAGGGAACATTTTTAAATCAAATCTTTGCCTCTGGGGATCCCTGGAACTAAATATTTTGAGATGGGGGTCCGCGGCCAAATACATATCATTTTGGGGGTCCTTGACATGAAAAAGTTTGAGAACCACTGATATTATAGCAACATGTTTCAGAAAACTGACATTTGTAGAATCGGCCTCTGGTCTTAATGGGTTAATGTAATGATGGGGTAATCAGGTGTGAGATTCAAAAAGATCAGAACAATTCTGAAAGTAGCAGATCTACAAGCTCAGCTATTTCCAAAATCATTTGAAGATTTTTTTTATGGTTATTTTTGGAATACAGGGCTTCAAACTATATAGCGCACTAAAACTAAGGATATTTCCTTTATGCTTTTAGTTAGTTTTGTAAACAATAGAGTTTCAGTTAGTTATGTTTTTTGTGAAAAGCCTAGTTTTTGGGCGGTGTAGCCGCCCCTATAAGTGGGGTTGGGACACCTCATTAGTATTAGTTTCCTGCACTGTGATTGGCTGACTCTATTGGCTGACTCTATTCAGCACTGTGATTGGCTAGCGAGACACATGATGACATTAATAACCTATAAATAGGATTATGCACTTCCAAAAATCACAAACATGTTTTTATGACTGTTAGGGCATTCCACATTTTTGTGGCTAAGCAGTAGAAATGTAGAGAAGAAAAACAAATGTAACCCCTTGTTTGGGCCAAATCTGGGTTGAACGTGATTAGCGGAGCACCCTCTGGCGTTGTGTTTATGGACGTCCTTCACATTTGTGAAGTAGTTTGACAGGTACATTACATGGGTGTCTTTGTGGTGTAACGTATCTTGAAGACCAGGCCCATTGCAAGTTGCTGTACTCTGTCCTCTACCCTGATACATCCCAACCTATCAAAGTGAGCAGGGGTTGAAAGTGTTTGAGGGGTTAACAATCAAGGACCACAGGGGGTCCCCAGCTCTAGAAGAGGGTCTGTCTGTGTGAAAATACATTTCTATACAAATAAAGCTGTTAAAACTTTCCTTACCTACTATCTATCTATCTATCTATCTATCTATCTATCTATCTCCTCATGCATACTAAACTACTGGGTCCATGAAATTAGAACGTTTGAGAGGCACAGTTCTAGATCAGAGGTTCCCAAACTGTTAAGCTCGAGACCAAAAAGAAAAATTCTCTCCGGGACCCAAAACTAGTGAAAATAGCTGATCTACAAGTGTGAGCTTGTAGATCTGCTATTTTCACTGGCTGAAAGGACAGCCAAGGAGGAGAAAATCTAGCCTGGCATTGGCCGGACTGCTGACGTGGATTCACTCACACATTCCTCCACGGTATCAGTCTGGACTTTCGGCCCATAGGCAGAGAGTATGAGAAATCAGAAAATGACAGGGCTAATCAGGGCCTGCTTTTCACTGTTGTACGGACAGCAGTTGAAACCCAGTCACTGATTGGCCCCCCAGTCGCATAGTTCAGCGACTTATGGACCAGCTTGCTCTACAAGCTGGTAAAAAAAACATCATGATTTCTTTTTTTTGGGCGGTGAAACCGCCCCTATAAGTGAGATTTGGAAAAATGTACTAACTCCTGCGCTGTGATCTGGGCCCAGGAAATTAGTAGAATTATCCTGCGCTGTGATTGGCCAATCACAGCCTATTCAGGACTGTGATTGGCCAGTGTCACATGACACATGTGCATAGCCCTATATAAGCAACCATAACTTGAAAAAAACCAAATTTTTGTTTTTTTCAAGTTATGGTTTTGTCCATCATAAAGAGTGTTTCAATAAATGTATTTATCCTTTGTACATGATTGATCGACTCCATTCAGTATTGTGATTAGCTAGCAAGACACCGCCCACTTCACACAGGGTGTGATTTTTTAAGAATGTGGAATATTTTAAAATATGACAAATGATGTGGATCTGTGGGACACAATGTTTTTAGATGGGGGTCCGTGGCCAAATACATGTTAATTTGGGGGTCCTTGACATGAAAACGTTTTGGAAACACTGATGAAGATATTATCAATGACAGAAGTCCCTCCTAATAATATTATTATTAGGAGGGACTTTTGTAATTGCAGCGCACGGCGTCCCTGTCTGTTGCCACGGTTACCTGATTTTTCCAATGAGAGTACTTGGAGACCGGTCTCTTCATATTTGGGCAAAACCGATGTCATATTTGATGTCGAGATTTGAGGAGCTCTATTTAAAAGCTGGTTCCACACAGAGTGAGTGGCTTAGACATCCCTGGACAGTTCTCTGTTAATCCGTTTTGAAGTATTGTTCATATATTTCCAGTTATCGTGTGTGGAAATGACATCTGCCAGCGTTCTCCATTCTGAACAGCAGTTCCTCTGTTCTATCTGTCTGGATCTGTTAAGTGATCCAATCACCGCTCCATGTGGACTACTGCAGAACCTGTATCACACATTACTGGGACACTAGTGATGTGTGTCAGTGTCCACTATGTAACAGGACCTTCGATAAGAGACCAGAAGTATCTATCAATACTTTTATTTCTGAGATGGTTCAACAGTTCAGGAGTCAGAAATTGAAAGACGATTTTGACAGAAAGACAGAGGCTGAGATCCAGCAGATGATCCAGGACAGACAAGTGAGGATTCAGGAGGTCAAACACTCAGTAGAGCTCAGCAAGACGGATGCAGACACAGAGATAGAGGACAGTGTGAAGGTCTTCACTGCTCTGATCAGCTGCATTCAGAGAAGCCAGGCTGAGCTCATTGATGTGATTGAAGAGAAGAAAAAAAACAACAGAGAAACAGGCTGAAGGCTTCATCAAAGAGCTGCAACAGGAAATCACTGAGTTAGAGAGGAGAAGCTCTGAACTGAAGCAGCTCTCACACACTGAAGACCACCTCCACCTCCTCCACAACTTCACATCCATCAACACCCCTCCACCCATCAAGGACTGGACAAAGGTTAATGTCCATCTGTCTTCATATGTGGGGACTGTGTGGACAGCTGTTGCTCAGCTGGAGAAGACACTCAGTCAAGAAATGAAGAAGCTGTGTGGTGTTGATCTGAGGAGGATCCAGCAATATGTAGTGGATGTAACTCTGGATCCTGTTACAGCTCACTGTGAACTCATCCTGTCTGAGGATGGAAAGCAAGTAAGTCATGGAAATGTTTGGAAGAATCGACCCCACAACAAAGAGAGATTCTGTACAAGTTCCTGTGTCTTAGGAAAACAAAGATTCTCCTCAGGAAGGTTTTACTATGAGGTTCAGGTTGGAGGGAAGACTGACTGGACAATAGGAGTGGCCAGAGAGTCCATCAACAGGAAGGGAACAATCTATCTGAGTCCCAACAATGGTTGCTGGACCATATGGTTGAGGAATGGAAATGAGTACCAGGCTAATGCTGACTCTGCTGTCCTCCTCCCTGTAAGAGAGGAGGTCCAGAAAGTGGGAGTGTTTGTGGATTATGAGGAGGGTCTTGTCTCCTTTTATGATGTGGAGACCAGAGATCATCTGTACACTTTCGCTGGCTGCACCTTCACTGAGAGACTCTTTCCATTCTTCAGTCCAAATGTAAACCTTAATGGTTCAAACTCTGCTCCTCTTATCATCTCTCCTGTCAATCACAGCAATGGAGGACAAGGACTCTGAAACGAGTCCAGTGAGGCGACTCAGCTGTTGTCTGTATGACAAGCAGGTCAAGAGTTATGGCAAAAGGTTCTGGACAACCAGAACTCCATATTATGCCTATATATGGGTATATCGGTCAGATCGGTGGATCTGGACAACCGCTGATCTGACCGACTTCACTCCGGGCACCGCGCTCCCTCGGGTCCTTGTGGTGATAAACGCAAAGAGTTAAAGCTTGGTCAGATGGTTCTCCAGTAAGGTTGTTGACTAAAACGAAATAACGAAAACTGGAATTGAAACGACATTTTAGTTGACTGAAAAACAGTATAAAAAACTTTTTACAAAAAAAGAGAACTGGAACTCTTTTAGCACATAAACGAACACAAACAAAGCTGATTCCGACAATATAGAACATCACCAAACCCAGTACTGTTTGTTGTTTTAATAAAAATGTTAACTTCCTGTTGACTTGCTCTTCTTATTAGGAACAAGATCCGGAATTTAACCCCTTGTTAGAGCCAAATCTGTGTTGAACATATTTTGTGGAGCTCCCTCTGGTGTTGACGTTTGTGAAGTAGTTTGATTAGTTTCATTACAAATGAAGCTGTTAAAACCTTCCTTACCTACTATCTATCTATCTCCTCATGCATACTAAACTACCGGGTCCATGAAATTAGAACGTTTTTTCTTTTTTTTTTACTAATAAAGAATTCAATCAATCAATCAAGCTAATGGGGATCCTATAAGAAACTCAATGAACTAACTACTAGTTAAACAGTACAGTTAAAGCAGCACTACGTACCTCTGTCCTGTCTTGTTTCTATAGCCCGGATCAGAGGGTTGTTGGTTCAGGGAGGACGTCATCCTGGTCAAATAAGAACTCTTTATTATGACTCACAATGACACGAAGCCTCATCTCGTTTACATACAATAAATCAACTGGTGTACCAGACCTCTTACGGGTCTGGTACAGTCGGAGGTTAAATACTGTAAACACAAGTAGTGGAGGACAGTAACTAAGTACATTTACTAGAGTGCTGTACTTAACCCTTTAAGACAGGGAAAGCATCTGTCATTTTAGATTTTAACCACGTTAACCATTATCTTATACTTTGGCTATTCAAAACTAGAAAAAGTGCTCCCCGGAGCACTGCCAGACCCCTAGTGGTTGAAATCTGAAGATCAGAGCACTACGTCACGCTAAGCTTGGCCAATCAAAAAGAGGGACAGGGAGGAAAAGAGGGTCAGACCGGGAGGAAAAACGTTGAACCGGGAGGAAAAACGTTGAACCGGGAGGAAAAACGTTGACCAGGAGGAAAAGAGGGACAGACAAAGCCTCATGTAGGCCTGACCCCCTGGGTCTGGCAAATAGCAGATCTACAAGCTCATAGCGCAGCACCGAGTGCCGCGCTATGAGCTTGTAGATCTGCTATTTTTGAATAGCCAAATAAATCTAAAGAGGGTTGGCGAAAAGGGCCTACTCTGTGTGGAGTTTGCATGTTCTCCCCGTGTCTCATAGGGTAGTTAATACCCTCTCAAAAACATGTAGTAATCCTGGTCTCTATACTGCCTCCCCCTGGTCAGCCGGGGTGCCTGATGGAGGGGAAAGGAACTGGTTGGAATAACGTGTTCCTTCCACGCGCTACGTTCAACCGGGGAACGTCCCCCCTGTCAGGTGACAAGAAGCTCAGTTGGCTCTCATGCATTGAAGGAGGCATGAGCTCGGCCCTGGGCTCCCTAGGCTGGTGGGGGGAGGGTAGTGCCCAGGATCACTTCGAAAATTGGCACCGGGTGAAAAAAGGGTTACAAAATCGAGGGATACAAATTTTGTTGAAAAAAAAAATAATAATAATAATCTAAAGATGACACAAATACCTTCCCGGTCTGGGCTAAAGGAATAAACAATGTGTATGTAGTTGCCATTCCAGTTGATATTTTACAGTACATTATGTAGCCTACTACTACTGGATGTACACAAAGCACCTGCTGCCCTGTACACAGTGGTGAAAGAAGTACTTAAGTACTTCCTTAAGAAAAAGTAGCAATATAATATGGCTATATTAGAAATGCTAATGATAACTCTTGTACAGGGCTCCGTGGCACAAAACATTTTGAGACGGGGGTTAGGGACAAACACATTAATTTGGGGGTCCATGACATCAACCACTGGTTTAAATGATAATTAAAATATTTAGAAGCAAGCCCCAAATAAGCAACTATACTTTATAGAAACAAGCCCAAAAAACGCAACCTGCAAATACCGATATTTACAAGCAACTTTACAGAAAAACAAGCCCAAAGTCGCTTACAATAAGCAGACATGGCAACGCTAATCTGTATGAGTGACAAATGAGCCTTCTTGTATTTTATCCAGGTCCAGACACAACCAGCAGTGGTGTAAAGTAACTAAGTACATTTACTCAAGTATTGTACTTAAGTACAATTTTGAGGTACTTTTACTTCTACTCCACTACATCTGAGAGGCAAATATTTTACTTTTACTCCACTACAAGTATTTGAAAACTTTAGTTACTAGTTACTTTGCAGATATAAATTAGCTGTTGTGAGCTTGTAGATCTATTATTTTATTATTTTAGTTAATAAGTGTTCCATAATGGCAGAGACACATTCATTAACCAAATTATGAGAAACATCATGAGGACACAAAACACATTTTATTTCATGATACATTTAGTCTAGATTTCTTTACAGTAGAAAAATAATGTTTTGCTGTGTTTTCAGGATGACTAATTGTTTTTAATCTCAATCGGAGGTATTTTTTTAGAACATCATTGGAAAACTCAAAATCAGACATTCTTACAATAACAATATAAATCTTCATTAAATTCCCAGTAATAATGCACAAAAGGAAATATGATATACACACCAGAAGAGCACAGACAAATGACAATTCATACATGATATCAAGAAAAATAAATAAATAACAGGAAGCATAATATAATAATGGTAGCTAAGAATGACAATGATTTTTCAAACACACAAGTACCTCAGAATATGAGACATTTATGTTTTAATACCGTGAATGAACACACTTACTATATGCTGTCTGATATTCTTATATGCTGTCTGATATTATTTCTGTATGCTGTCTGATAATCTTATATGCTGTCTGATATTATTTCTGTAGGCTGTCTGATAATCTTATATGCTGTCTGATATTATTTCTGTAGGCTGTCTAATATTCTTATATGCTGTCTGATATTATTTCTGTAGGTTGTCTTTCTTATGCTGTCTGATATTATTTCTGTAGGTTGTCTGATATTCTTATATGCTGTCTGATATTATTTCTGTAGGTTGTCTTTCTTATGCTGTCTGATATTATTTCTGTAGGCTGTCTGATATTCTTATATGCTGTCTGATATTATTTATGTAGGTTGTCTGATATTCTTATATGCTGTCTGAAATTATTTATGTATGCTGTCTGATATTATTACTATAGGCTGTCTGATATTATTTCTGTAGGCTGTCTGATATTCTTATATGCTGTCTGATATTCTTACTGTATGCTGTCTGATAATATTACACACAAGTATCTCAAAGCAGTTTCTCTGGGGTAATTAAAGCAGCTGTGAACGTCCAGCTTCCTAAAACCAATGGCTAAATATTCCCACCTTTTTCCAGCAAATTGTACAAACGGGGTTCTATTTGTTATCAAATATTCTCAAAATCTCTCTTTTTTTCCCCAAAAAATAGAAATAGCAAAAGAAATAGCAGCTCTACAAGCTCAAACAAGCTCAAACGAGCTTGTAGATCGGCTACTTTTGCTATTTGTTGTATAACAAAGAATATAGGGCTTAGCTGTTTTTTTGTTTAAGTTATTTTTTTAAACAAAAGGAACCCTGTGTAGGCCTACATGTTTATATGACATACAATTGGAACACCAAAGCATGTCGCTGTAAGCAACGCACATTCATTGTACGGACAACGTTCACTCTGTACAAGCAGTATATCTGTAGCAGAGAGCTTGGGGATGTCGATGGAATGGTGGCGGCGTGGATGATAGACAACTAGGAATGCTAGAATCTGGAACTACAACTTCCGAAATCCGAGAACGGAAGCTGTCGTCTGTTCGTCCTTTTATTTTAGAATGTCCATTTCCGATAAGCAGCAAGCTATATATGCATTGATTATTTGTATTTAATTTAGGACAAAATGTGCAAATCTTTGAATATATATTTTTCAAAGCGAACATTTGTAAAATATTTTATTCCAGGGACCCCCCCCCCCCAGAAGCAAAGGTTTGAGTGAAAAATGTTGTTTCTAAAAATATTTGTATTCGAAGATTAGCACAAATGTTTTTCTAAAATAGCAGATCAACAAGCCCGTAGCGATGAGCTTATAGATCTGCTATTTTTGAATAGCCAAAGTATAAAATAATGGTTATAGCTCAAATCTAAAATAACACAGACGTGTTCCCGGATTGAATGGGTTAAACTGGGATGAGACCAGTTGAAACCAGTTTAAACTGGGATGAGACCAGTTCAAACGAGTTAAAACCAACGAGTTAAAATCAGTTTAAACTGGGAAGCGACCAGTTCAAAGGAGTGAAAACCAGTTTAAACTGGTGATGAGACCAGTTCAAAGGAGTGAAAACCAGTTTAAACTGGTGACGAGACCAGTTCAAAGCAGTTTTAAACCTGGTTGAAACCAGTCTAGACTCCCAGCTGCTTGTTGAGGCGACTGAGCGCGTCCCCTACGATGTCCAGCTCGTGCCGGAGCTCCTCCACCACGCTGTTGATGCTGGGCGTGTCCTTCAGCACGTCCACGCTCTGCGTGTACGGGTTGTAGCGCACCGTGAACGGGCGCTTGATGGTCTTGGCGAACTCCCTGGAAGAGACAGGCAATGACGCGTTTTGGGTGTTTTCAGTGTTAAGACGCTAGATGGCACTCTTCGCTAAGCCTTGAGTTACCATTTGACTCCCAGTGAAGCAGCGAACCACGTGATCGCTAAAAAAAACTGCCACATTCACTGCCATTCTAATGGATTTGGAAGAATGCCCTTTTCTCTGCTTTGAGTGCTTTCTGTTGCTTTTTGGCGAAAACAACCTACATTCAACTGCCAATAACTATGGAACGGATGATCGCGACGGCACGCGAAAACGGCAAAACTGTTCCTCATTTCACTGCCACTAAAGCTATTGTAATGCAGAGCTCATAGAATGGGTTATTCTGAAATAAACCTTTAGCTGGACATGTAAGCAGAGATTCTATAGGCTCTGATGAGTCACAGGTTCGATTCCTGAACCCGACCACCTTTGCCGTGTGTCACTCCCTGTCTCTCTCTACCCTTTTCCTGTCACTCTCTCCCTGTTTCCTGTCTCTCTCCACTGTACTAACCACATAAAAGGCAGAAAAGCCCAAATAAATATATAAAAAAAACAAAAAACAACAGGGATTATATGATCCTGTGATTCAAATGACCTGACCGGTGTTATTGCATATTTAGCCCACTGACTTCAAGTCATGAATACTCCAAAGTTCCAAAACATAGTTTTCTTTTTCTTTCCTTTGTTTATAATGACCCCCTAAAGTTGTTTTTCTAACTCCCACCTTAAACGTATTTGCTTCTACAGCTAATATTCATGGACACCTGAGTTCCATTCCTATAGCTTTTCTCTAGGTAGTATTTTCAGCAAGACGTTTCAAAACGATGCATTCAGCTGCATCTCAACACAACAATAATGTAACTTTGACCAAAACTAAAAACGGCAAAAAGTTAACCGTGTTGGACGAACTCTCTCCCATGTTGGGGCGGGAACCCCTATTTGTAACTATACCTTTCAGGACGGGAAGCCCTTATGGGGTTCTTGGTGCTATGTACAGTATTAAGCGTGCCAACGTCTCGTCACCAGCAGAAGGGGCAAATCAGCCTGCGGGGGCGAGGCATTGGGCGTGGCATTGGGCAATGTTAAGTCAACCTGGTTTTTACCCCTCAAAGATGTCCGCAGCTACCAAAAGACACTTGTTGACGCCCCCTTCAGGATTTTTGGCACGCTCTATATAGCAACATACATTTGTTGTAATTTTTTTTTAAATATTTGAAGTTTTTTCAGATAGCTTAGGTCAGGATTTAGAAGGCGTTTTTAGAATCAGCCTCAGGTCTAAATGGGATAAGTAAATGTACTTAGCTAACCGGCAATTCATTGCAACCACTGTGATTTGTAAATTGCAGTATTTCATCATATTGTAATTTTGATAATATGTTGATGAATTGTTCATTATATTTATAATCTGAAGTGTCTCACCTCATCTTGACCTTGGCCTCCTCGAAGCTGTCAGAGACAAAGTAAACGTCCTGAAACGTTGTGATGATGCATTCCTGTCTGCAGGTCACTTTGGGGTCAAAGGGCATGATCCTTGCATTGCCAGAGAGCGCGTGCTGCGGAGAGATGGACACACACACACACACACACAATAAACTATGTGCACATACTGTTGTGTTTGTGTGCATATGGGTGCGCGCCTCGCTGCCTGTCAAGTCACACACACGCACACGCCTCTCTCTCTCTCTCTCTCTCTCTCTCTCTCTCTCTCTCACACACACACACACGCGCGCCCAACTGTGTCTTTCATGTAATCCGTAGCGGTACAATCTTTGTCACGTAGGCTTGTAGCCTACATGAATGACATATTATGATAACAATCACATCACCATGAATGGAATACGTTTGCATATTAATTTATTTACCCCATACCGAGCAGTGCGCGTTCGAGTTACACTAAAATAAAGCAGTCAGACTCGGCCAGGCTGCAGTGATTCCGTGCTGCCACGTTAATAAGAGATTGGAGCGTCGGGTTTATATCCTTGACCTTAACCCAGCCAGGTTGTAGTCTTCAAAACTCTCTATGACATAACTCCATACCATATGACAAGCTACTGTAAGTTTGTACACCTCACTGTCCATGAAAAGATGCAAAAGCGCTCGTATTTTGAAAATAGCAGATCTACAAGCTCACAACGCATCACGATGCGACCCGTTGTGTGCTTGCAGATCTGCTATTTTAAAATAGCCAATGTAACCGAATGGCTGTTAAAGCAGTTTGTTTAAATTACTTTATAAAATGTTATATTTTCACAGGGATTATTTATTAGTGTAGATATACATTTAGGAGTGGATTATGTGTCCAGATGCCTGTCAGACAGTCAGACAATGTTGCTCTGCAGGTCTAGAATGGAATAAACGGGCGCAGCCAAAGTCAGCAACTGGTCTCTACCAGACGTGAGATTTCAGCGTACCGTAGGATGAAGCCCACGTCAGGATATATTGATAAATGCCGAAAGGTGCGGTGAACTCGCCGTACGCCCATTATTTGGGCTGCACCGCGTTGATAAATGAGGGCCAATGTTCTCATACCTTCAGTTCACTGATGGAGGACAGCAGACCGGCTCCGTACGCACGCAGCACTCCTTCCTGTTTGCATAGACCGAACTCCACCGTGAAGAAGTAGCACTGGAAATGATGAGAAAATCAGAAGATAAGATACAAAAAAACTCTTTATTTTTGTCTCCATCCTATCAATTTGAGCATTTCCTTCAGTTGGGTCAGTTATAAGCTCAAGATGAAAATGAATGTCCTGCCTGGGATTTGAACCCAGGTACCCTATACATAGGCAGTGCTGTATAGTAACTAAGTACATTTACTCAAGTACCCTACTTAAGTACAATTTTGAGGTATTTGTACTTTACTTGAGTATCTCCAATTTCCAATACTTTTACTTCTACTCCACTACATCTCAGAGGCAAATAATGTACTTTTACTCCACAAAAATTATTTGAAAACTTTAGTTACTTTGTACATTTTGATTATTATTACAAAACATACATTAACCACTTCAGCCCTGTATACATTTCGGCCATTTGAAAATAGAAGATCTACAAGCTTGTAGATCTGCTATTTTCAAACGAGTTTTAGACCTTTAAACAGTTTGACATTACTTTTGTACTTTTACCCAAGTACATTTTGAATTCCAGACTTTTACTCATAACAGAGTATTTCTACATTGCAGTATTGATACTTTTACTTAAGTAGAAAATGTGAGTACTTTTTCCACCACTGAGCTTTAATAAGGGAGATGAAGATGACGTTTTTTCCCCCCATTAGAATTTTATGCAGTACCTCTTGTCAACCACTAGATGTCCTACCTGACCACATGATCTACATGTCTCAATGGAATAGCAGGTAAACCGACTACAACCACTACTGTGCATGTATTAGTTAAGGATATTTCACTTTCAAATATGTTTGGTGTCATTTTATCTACTCATGCTTTTGTGAGCACCCCAGACAGTGTTTAAGTTGCTTGATTCCGTATTTAGATATTTGATATTCATTTTATCAGACACGCCCCCTTCCTATACAAACTTTTGTAACTTCAAACTCCATTTTAACCATGATGGATTCTTTGAAAAAAACCTGTAACAAGTGTTTTATTACACTAGTATTTGTATATTAAGCTATATTGTGTGTACTTGTATTTATTGTACCAAAATAAATCTCTCTACCCCCCTCCACTGTCGCAAAAAAATGCTTGAGACAACTTATTGTAATTCGGCATTGTAATAAGATGTAATTGAAGAGAATTGGAAAAGACTTACCGTGGCCAGTTTTTGGACGGAGTCATCGGAGGCTCCCAGTGAGGCCAGACCGATCTCCTGAGAGAACTGTGCAAAGCTAGGCTCCGCCAGCAGGGGGACATGACCCAGGAGCTCATGGCATGTGTCCCTGAAAATGTCAAATATACCTGTTATTAGGACATACTTCAATAAATATACCTGTTATTAGGACATACTTCAATAAATATACCTGTTATTAGGACATACTTCAATAAATATACCTGTTATTAGGACATACTTCAACAAATATACCTGTTATTAGGACATACGTCAATACATATACCTGTTATTAGGACATACGTCAATAAATATACCTGTTATTAGGACATACGTCAATAAATATACCTGTTATTAGAACATACGTCAATAAATATACCTGTTATTAGAACATACTTCAATAAATATACCTGTTATTAGGACATACGTCAATACATATACCTGTTATTAGGACATACTTCAATAAATATACCTGTTATAATTAGGACATACTTCAATAAATATACCTGACCATATTTACATACATATACCTGTTATAATTAAGACATCATGAAATATATATACTTCAAAATTACTTTGTTTCTGCATTGTTTGTCCCCCAGGGGGCAGTGGCTCTCAATTTCAAGGACCTCCAGTTTTATATGCATTTGGGCCACAGACTCTGAGAAAATGGAAATGGAACCAATTTGGTTCCATTTGTAAACATTCCTAACTATCGCTCATTTAGCTGGAGACGCCACTTTGAGAGCCAGTGCCCACGGGGCCAATCAAGTCAAATCGAGTCAAATCAAATCAAGTCAAATGATGTTTGTTGCTGTGTTCACGTTACTTACGGCTCCGGGGTGTACAGCGGGTCAGAGCTGTGTCTCACATACTGGGTGCAGTGGAAAACACGGAAGGCCAACCCGGCCAGGAAGTCTCTAGGCGAGAGATAACCCGCTACCGGTCTGATGGTGAACCCTGTGCGTTCTGAACAACACAAAACAATGCAAACCATATGAGAGAATCCATTAACTAAACCTGGAGAAATGTCTTCTAAATCCCAACAGTTTTCTCAAAAATGTATGTTTCTATATCAGCGGTGCTCAAACTTTTTCATGTCAAATGATATGTATTTGGCCGCGGACCTCCATCTCAAAATGTTTTGTTCCAGGGACCCCCAGAAACAAAGATTTGAGTTTAAAATGTTTGCTTTATAACGATATACTAAAAGATTTGCACACATTTTCACGATTTTTCAAAAATAGCAGATCTACAAGCTCGTAGCGCGGCACTCGGTGCCGTGCTATGAGCTTGTAGATCTGCAATTTTTGAATAGCCAAAAGTGTAAAATAATGCTTTTTTAGCTCCAATCAAAAAGTGACACAGATGCGTTCCAGTTCCTAATGGGTTAATACATCATTTATACTCTTGTTTTGATGGCAATAACATGTCTTCAAGCTAACTAGCTTGACGTTGTGCTGTAAGAGTACAAATTGAGCCTATAAATCCTCCATTGGATTCAGATAAGCAGAGAAAGGGTTTGATGGTGAAGTTAAAGTACAGTGAGTGAAGGGTTTTAAACTAAATGAAAGGCTGTAATGCAGCAGTAGGGTTTTTACATCGCAGCAGAGAGGTTTAAAAAACAGCGACGTGATTTCAAATACAGCGAATGCTTTTAAACTGCAGTGAAGAGGGTTAAAGTACAGTGAAAGGTTTCCCATTAAAGGAGAATGTTGGACTAAGGTTTTCTTACCTTTTCTATGACGTTATGATATCTTAGGATGAATGGTACAGTAGAAAAATGTTCATAACTCCATCCCAGGTCAGCCACAGCTTAAAACGTGCGCGGATAGGCCTTGCGCTAGATCGCGTATTTTTATTTTTTTTATTTTTATTTTTTTTAGATCTGACGTTCATAGTGACAGAACACTATGCAACCAAAAAAAAAGAAAAAAACTAAGTCTTGCTAGACGAGATTTCAATCTCGAGATTTCAATCTCTAACGCAAGGCCTATTGGCGCGCGTTTTTAGCTGTGGCAGACCCGGGATGGAGTTATGACATTTTTCTACTGTACCATTCATCCTAAGATATCACATCATAGAAAAGGTAAGAAAACCTTAGTCCAAAATTCTCCTTTAAGACCGGGAACATATCTGTGTCATTTTAGATTTCTTTGGCTATTTAGTTTTTTTTTTTAAATCGTGAAAATGTGTGCAAATCTTTGAATATATACATTTTGGGTGGTCCTTGACATGAAAAAAGTTTGAGAACCACTGATTGCAACATCATTTTTATTTTTAATTTTTTTAACTGTTAGGATTTAGAAGAGATTTGTAGAATCACCCAGAAGCAAAGATTTGAGTAAAAAAGAATCGCTTAAAAAAAAAAATACGTTCAAAGATTTGCACACATTTTCAGGATTTAAAACAACAAAAATAGCAGATCTACAAGCTTGTACGAGCTTGTAGATCTGCTATTTTTGAATAGCCCAAATTATAAGTTAATGGTTAAAGTGGTTAACAACCTAAAGTGATGGATGCTTTCTTAATGGTTTTAAACGGCAGTGAGACGTTACCTCTGAGGAAGCGAGACACGTCCTCCAGCTGAGGGATGTTGTCCTCCCTGCACTCGCAGTGCTTGGCCAGCAGGGGCAGGTTCTTCAAGTATTCACGACAGGCGTGAGTAGGATAGAGCTGACTGAGCTCCCGGTAGACCACGCCCCACGTCTTCACTTCCTCCTCCGTGAACTCGATACGAGGAATGGGATCGCCGCTACGACGACGGAAGAAGCAGGATTATTACCGTATTTTCCGCACTATAAGGCGCATCTGAGTATAAGGCGCACCTTCAATAAATGTATTATTTTCATATATAGGGCGCACCGCATTATAAGGAGCATCCGCACTATAAGGCGCACTGACGGTGCGGCTTATAGTGCGGAAACCAAGGGAACCAATATTGATACATATATAAGGCGCATCGGATTATAAGGCGCATCCGCACTATAAGGCGCACTGACGGTGCGCCTTATAGTGCGGAAAATACGGTAGTTACTTGTATTCACCTGTTTCCTAGGCTGTGTGTTTTCCACTTCCTGTCGATTTGATCCAATGAAATCCAATGAAACTGGTCAGATGACCAATGATATCCAATGAAATCGACAGGAAGTGGAAAACACAGCCTAGGAAAGAGGTGAATAGAAACACGCAGTGGTGTAAAGTAACTAAGTACATTTACTCAAGTGCTGTACTTAAGTAAAATTTTGAGGTATTTTTTTTACTTTACTGGAGTATTTCCAATTTTCCAGTACTTCTACTTCTACTCCACTACATCTCAGAGGAAAATATTGTACTTTTACTCCACTTCAATAATTTGACAACTTTAGTTACTAGTTACTTTGTAGATTTTGATTACTATTACAAGACATACATTAACCACTTCAGCCCTACAGTATATACATTTCGGCCATTTGAAAATAGCAGATCTACAAGCTCACAATGCGTCGCGATGCGACGCATTGTGAGCTTGTGGATCTGATTTGTATACATTTCAAAACGTGTGAAATGGGACATTCTGCATAATGAGTACTTTTTACTTTTGGTACTTTAAGTACATTTTGATGCTAATACTTTTGTACTTTTACTGAAGTAAATTTTGAATTTCAGACTTTTACTTGTAACAGAGTATTTTTACATTGCAGTATTGATACTTTTACTTAAGTTTAAATGTGAGTACTTGTACCACCACTGGAACCAAGTTAGAAATAAGCTAAATGTCCAGAGATGTAAATTCATCACTTACTATTTGTAGGTCATAGCGAGGTCAGCGAAATGCTTTCTCCTTCTCCGGTAGACGTTGTCCTTGAATCCCTGTGAAAGAGCACATAGAAGGACATAAGGTCACCTACAGTATTTAGTTGATGTTTAAAAGGATCCCTGGCTAATAAACCAAACATGCCTTAATACATTATACTCGTCCTCTATAACTAAAATGTACAATTAAAAACACCTTAAATATTTTAGTTATTTTATAAACAGTTCATCTTTCACAGGTACAATGCCGGGTCGCAGGTTGATGATGTCATTTGTCCATGTGTGGTCTAGCCCTATGGACTTTATGGAATGCATGTGAACATAAAAAACAACTAAATACTTCCAAAGGTTAATATGAGCATCAAATCAATATTTCAGATGTTTTTTTGCACCTGTATTCCATAAATTCCATAGGGCTAGACCACGCATGGACAAATGACATCATCAACTTGCGACGGGCATTGTACATTGGACAATTATAATGTATTAAGGCATATTTGGCTTATTAGCCAGGGATCCTTTTAAAAGTAAGCCTACATAAGTAGGTTTAGGCTATATAGGTACAGTAAGGAGCAAAAGCCTACAGAAGTAGGGTTAGGCTATGGGTAGAGTAAGGAGCAGAGGCCTACAGAGGTAGGGTTAGGCTATGTGGGTAGAGTAAGAAGCAGAGGCCTACATAAGCAAGGTTAGGTTATATGTGTAGAGTAAGGAGCAGAAGCCTACAGAAGTAAGGTTAGGTTATATGTGTAGAGTAAGGAGCAGAAGCCTACAGAAGTAGGGTTAGGCTATGTGTAGAGTAAGGAGCAGAAGCCTACAGAAGTAAGGTTAGGTTATATGTGTAGAGTAAGGAGCAGAAGCCTACAGAAGTAGGGTTAGGCTATGTGTAGAGTAAGGAGCAGAAGCCTACAGAAGTAAGGTTAGGTTATATGTGTAGAGTAAGGAGCAGAAGCCTACAGAAGTAAGGTTAGGTTATATGTGTAGAGTAAGGAGCAGAAGCCTACAGAAGTAAGGTTAGGTTATATGTGTAGAGTAAGGAGCAGAAGCCTACAGAAGTAGGGTTAGGCTATGTCTAGAGTAAGGAGCAGAAGCCTACAGAAGCAGGGTTAGGTTATATGTGTATAGTGCTACGTACCGGATGGTCGGCGTCTAAAGCGGAGCCGTACATCAGAACGCGGTTTGCACATTTATCCAGGTCTGAGATCTTCTTTGGGAACCAGGGAACGTTGTCCATGTCTGAGAAGAGAAGGAAATGTCCACTGCTCATCAGATCCAGTGTGATCCAGATTGATTTAAAAAAAATACATAACAAAATGACAGAGGGGAGGATATATTCTTAAACGCTTAAAGGGATAGTTCACCCAAAACAAATATTTTTTTATATGGATTAGTCACCCCATGGTCGCATTCCCAAGCCAATCATTTGATGACCAGCGGACCGGTAGGCAGCGGTTCCGGTAGGAGACACAAAGGAGACTCTTTGTGTCTCCTACCGGAACCGCTGCCGGTCATCAAATTATTGTCTTAGGAATGAGACAAAAACAAAACAATGTCCATGAATTCAAGTCTCCATGGGTTGACTAATCCATAGAAAAATGACATTTTGGGGTGAACTATCCCTTTAACCCATCCTACACTCTAACACTGAAGAGTTTACAGTGTATACAGTACATTGGGGTCCCGAGATAAAAAAAAAAAAATGTATCAAATGAGGGTCCGCCACCCATGGCCTAATGCACATCAAACTGGGGGTCCTTGAAATTAAAGAAAGGTTGAGAATGGCTGTTCTGGTTACTCTACTGCGGTGATTCTCAAACCGTTTGGACTCAGGGCACACCTGTAAGTAACTTGTTCATCCCTGAATGACATCGTTAATGTTTAGATTTAGAAACACACGTCATATTATGCTACGTTCATACTGTATGTATACCTTTCCTCCTACGATACAGTATGTCACCAGGAAAACTTTAGAGAATAAACCGTTTCCATTAAGACATTAATAACTTTATCACTTTAACCCCAGCATCCCTATTCTGGGGGGGGGAACACTCGCCAAAAAAAAGCATGAATGTAATAATTATAGTGTGATCTACAAGCTCTCAACTGCTATTTTTGGCGAAGAGATTTAGTGTAGATGGGGGAAAAAAACTCACCAAGTACAGTGCAACTCAGATGGACTCGGAAATGTATGCTATTGGTTGCAACCAGAGCGGGGGTGGGAAATTAATGCTATTGGTTGTGTCGATTGTCAATCAAAATCATCACAAGGTAGCCACGCCCCTCCTAAAGCATACCCTACTTTAACATCAATTTTTAAATAAATGGGACCATAATTTACCAAAACTCACATCATGGTGATTGAAAGGAGGCTTTAAACTAGCGACTGGAAGCATATAGTATTTATGACAATGTTTATTAAGGTAATAAAATCAAGTGTAACTTTCGGCAAAAACCCCATCCGCTTGAATAGAGCCTAACTGCTTCTGACACCTGCAGAGGTGAAACAGCGAGACTACAGGCCATTCATATGAACTGTCACTTCCTATATAGCCTCAATTTTATAAACCGGATGCTGGGCCACAGGACCCACTTTGAGCAGCACTGCGTCTACTGTACCTTGGTCCAGCAGACAGGAGTTGTCTGGAGGCTCCATGTCGACGATGTTGACGTGTTTCTGCAGCAGCTGGATGATCTCGTTCAGCTGCTCATGGTTGCTGTCGACGTCCACGAAGATCTCAAACTCTGAGTTACGCCGCTTAGACTTCCTGGACTCGATGTGCACCAGGTTCACATGGTTCTCCTGCAACGGACCAGGGTACAAATGAATAAGCATGGAAATTATAATTATAATAAAACAGAGCAACAGCAACATAATAAAACAAACCATAATAATGATGTAGAACAATATAAAGTGCTGTGATAAAAGAGAATCAAACATTACAATCTCAAAAGTTTTTAATTACGGAAAGGCGTTTCAATAAAATAATAAAATAAATGTTTTAACCCATTGAGACCTGAAGCCGATTCTACATGTTTCCTAAATCTCAACAGTATTCTGAAAAACACATGTTTCTATATCAGTGGTGCTCAATCTTTTTCATGTCAAGGACCCCCAAAATTATATGTATTTGGCCGCGGACCCCCATCAAAATATTTTGTTCCAACGACCCTCAGAAGCAAAGATTTGAGTTAAAAATGTTCGCTTTGAAAATATATATATTCAAAGATTTGCCCACATTTTCACGATTTTTCAAAAATAGCAGATCTACAAGCTCGTAGCGCGCGCTATGAGCTTGCAGATCTGCTATTTTTGAATAGCCCAAAGTGTAAAATAATGTTTTTTTAGCTCAAATCTAAAAATGACACAGTTCCAGGTCTTAATGGGTTAAGAGAAGTTAGGGGCCTTAAAGGTAATCAGTGCAATGTTAAAGCTGTAGTAATATATGTAAATTAAAAGAAGTGAATTTGCATATTCAAACATGTCTGGGGTCATTCTAACGTCATTCTATACATACTCGGGCTTATGTATGCACCCCAGTTTTTAAGTTGCTTGATTCAATGTTTGGATATTCATTTTATCAGACACGCCATTTTAACCATGTTAGATTCATTGAAAACACCCGTCCTTGGTTCTAGCGACTGATATTGTCCTTCTAATGACTTTTTAAAATGTATTTTAGTTTTAGTTTAGAAGGACAATATCCGTCACCAGAACCAAGGACGTGTGTTTTCAATGAATCTCACATGGTTAGATTCGAGTTTGAATAGGATTGTATAGGAAGGTTGCATGTCTGATAGAATGTATCAAATATCTAAATACTGAATCAAGCAACGTAAAAACTGTCAAGGGTGAAACACAAACGCCTGAGTAAACGTTAAAATAAACCCAGAACATGTTTGAAAGTGAAACATCCCTTTAAATATCTCTATATAATGATATGCAGTAATGTATCGCTATAGAGTGTTTGTTCAGTAACATGGTCTTCCTGTCTCTCCAGCCCTTTAGTAAACAAAAAATCTTTTGTTTACTAATAGCAATACAAATGTGGCTTAATTTTCATATAAAACAAGATGGTGTGCAAACATGTTTTAGTTTTTGGATCTGGAATATAATAGTTCTTATGTCTATCAGTGTATTGGTTCCGTATCTATTGTATTTGTGTGTGTTTTTAAATCTACACAGTATAATGATCGAGGTCTCACTTGGAATAGTTTGAGAGCCTTTACCAGTCCTCCCACTTCATTCTTGAGGGAAAAGACGATGGCAGCGCGGCCTTTCTCTGGTGACTTCTTTGTCTCTGTGTTCTCCTCGATTTTAGTGAAGGTTGATTTATTTATCTGCAAATGGAGGTGATTGATAACACCATTATAACATGTTATGATAAAATCATGTTCAACCCATATCTCATGTGAACTAACTGTCATTTGAGGTACAAGGTGTACGAATCTAAGCTTCTATATCAGAAGATATTTATATAAGGTGTATGTATAAATGCAATGGCAATTTACTCTTGTTTAGCGCTACGTCCTACCGGGGAAACTCCCCCCCTGTCAGGTGATAAGAAGGAAGGTCAGTTGGCTCTCATGCATTGAAGGAGGCATGAGCTCGGCCCTGGGCTCCCTAGGCTGGTGGGGGGAGTGTAGGTGCCCAGGATCACTTAGAAAATTGGCACCGGGTGAAAAAGGGTTACAGAATCATGGGATAAAAAATAGATAATAAATAATAATAATAAAAATTTGAATTTAAAAAAGAGTGACACAGATTAGAGGTTTCAGCACCGCGGAAAGTGACATCCTCTACTGTGTTTCAGCACCGCGGACAGTGACATCCTCTACTGTGTTTCAGCACCGCGGACAGTGACATCCTCTACTGTGTTTCAGCACCGCGGACAGTGACATCCTCTACTGTGTTTCAGCACCGCGGACAGTGAAAGCCTCTACTGTGTTTCAGCACC
This sequence comes from Gymnoscopelus braueri, assembly GCF_963280865.1. Lineage (NCBI taxonomy): Eukaryota > Metazoa > Chordata > Actinopteri > Myctophiformes > Myctophidae > Gymnoscopelus > Gymnoscopelus braueri. Next base: position 51,385,374 of record NC_137610.1, on the reverse strand, counting down.
GCGGACAGTGAAAGCCTCTACTGTGTTTCAGCACCGCGGACAGTGACATCCTCTACTGTGTTTCAGCACCGCGGACAGTGAAAGCCTCTACCGTGTTTCAGCACCGCGGACAGTGAAAGCCTCTACTGTGTTTCAGCACCGCGGACAGTGAAAACCTCTACTGTGTTTCAGCACCGCGGACAGTGAAAACCTCTACTGTGTTTCAGCACCGCGGACAGTGAAAGCCTCTACGGTGTTTCAGCACCGCGGACAGCGACAGCCTCTACTGTGTTTCAGCACCGCGGACAGTGAAAGCCTCTACTGTGTCTCAGCTCCGCGGACAGTGAAAGCCTCTACTGTGTTTCAGCACCGCGGACAGTGAAAGCCTCTGATGCGTCTCAGCTCCGCGGACAGCGACAGCCTCTATAGACATCAGCGGATTTGCGGTTCAGCTCCAAAATAATCACATTAATTCAGCCATGAATAACTTTGAAATGAAATGACGGGCCGATCCATATGCAGTCCATCCAGAGTGAAACAAGTTTCAACATTATGGTTGATGAATTGAGTACATATGAGAGTACATAGGATGAGAGGACCACAATGGAAACAAGTCTTTTATGTGTTATGCTGTTTAGCCTTAATGTCTGACTGTATCACGTGCTGTTTACATTTTTGTCTAATAAAGTATTCAATCAATCAATGTAACGGAAGTACAAACGATGTAATAATCGTCCGCCAAACACCACAGTTCGCTCTTCAAGCGTTGTGGAAACGGCATGAGAGGCCAATTGACTGAACACCCCGGGTTCTAATGCACCGAGGCACCTTTTTTCACTGATGAAAACGAAATAAAAACGAAATAAAAACTAAGCTGTGATGACTAAAACTAAGACTAAATATATTGACAATTTTGTCAACAAATAAAAACTACACTAAAATGTTAGTGAGGGACGAGTGGAGAAGAGATCCAGTAGAACTAAAAGACAAGTCATTTTATGTTTGGTTGCGCTCGGGTGTTGCACTCTGAAAATAGCAGATCTACAAGCTCACAACGCATCATGCTCTGCCACATTGTGAGCTTGTAGATCTGTTATTTTCAGCATGCAACCAAGTGTAAAATCAGCCATTACGACGCCATCAAGGCACCGCCAAAATACATTTTAGTCGACTAAATCAACCGTAGATTTAGTCGACTATAATCTTACGATATTTAGTCGACTAAAACTAGACAAAACTAAAACGTTTCAGAATGACTAAAATAAGAAGTTTATTCAAAAAAGTCTGTGACTAAAACTTAATCAAAATTTGCTGTCAAAACCAACACTGCAAACACTGCAGTATAGCCTCCCAGCACAACGTCTCGGCTTGTCTCCACCAAATCTCATCAGAGAGCCTCTAATCCAGACTCTAATAATCCTTACATGACGCAACAGCTAATCAAATGAACACGCATGGTTTTGTGAAGTAGGCTAATCACCTATTGTTTTCACACTCAGGTGACTGGCACAATGGGCTTCAACTGGTTTAAAGATGAAATGTAATAGGTGTCGCCTATTGAGCATGCAGGGGAACACTTTATCCATATTACAAGTAAAACATTGTACACGAAAGGTGCGCGCAATATTACTGAGCTTTCTTGCCGGATGCACGGTCTAGAAGAGTATTTTTCAAGTAAAAGTACAAAAGTGTTGGTATGAAAATGTACTTAAAGTACTAAAATGTTTGAAAATAGCAGATCTACAAGCTCACAACGCGTCACGATGCGACGCGTTGTGAGCTTGTAGATCGGCTATTTTCAAATAGCCTAGGTTTGAAATTGGGCTAAAGTGGTTAATGTATGTTTCATAATGGAATAATTTATATCTGCAAAGTAACTAGTAACTCAAGTTCTCAAATAATTGTAGTGGAAGTACAATATTTGCCTGGAGTAGAAGTAAAAGTATTGAAAATTGGAAATACTCCAATAATGTAAAAAATACCTCAAAACTGTACTTAAGTACAGTACTTGAGTAGATGTACTTAGTTACTTTACACCACTGGTTCCAGGTTAGATAAGCTGGTCATGTGTCTGTGTGTTGGCCTTGGATGGCCCAGATGCACAGATGTTGGTTACTGTATTGGGCCTAGCGCTGTAGGCCTAACTATATATGCATAGAATAGACTTTATTGCCCTGTAAATATAATAGAATGTAGAAAACACATTGACCTGTTGTTGGGTAAAAATGCGACGTTGAAATTTACAAGTATCCCAATTAACCGTCTTTGACGAAGCCTATATGACATACATGGGCAACTGGCGGCCCGGGGGCCACATGCGGCCCCCACCTTCACTTAACCCATTAAGGCCTGAGTCCGATTCTTCAAATGTTTTCTAAATCCTAACAGTTTATTGAAAAAAATAGAAAAAATATTTTTTTCACGATTTTTCAAAAATAGCAGATCTACAAGCTCATAGCGCGGCACTCGGTGCCGCGCTATGAGCTTGTATATCTGCTATTTTTGAATAGCCAATGAAGTCTAAAGTGACACAGATGCGTTCCAGGTATCAGTGGGTTAATGCGGCCCGCAGGTTAATATTGGAATACAGATATATTATTCATTTCAGCTGTTACAATTCCAAACATGCAAACACGACCCGCTTTAATTACTTCAGTCTATATTGGTAGCTTAATGACTAGTATTACAATTCTATTGTCTTTTTTTATGTCAAATGTATTTGCATTTAAGTTCATAAAGTTAACTTAAGTATAACCAAATGCTTTTGAAATTAAATAGAAATGTTACTTCTCGAGATTCCAATTCAAAAGTAGCAAAAATAAAATCAGGGTTCCAATTCAAAAATAGCAAAAAATTAGTACAGCATTAATTTATGAAAAAAAGGTAAAATACTGCCCGACAGTATGTGTAACGTGTCCCTCTGGAGTGAGTGTGGAAATATAGTGGCCCTCTCCGTCATCGAAGTTGCATCACCCCTGCTCTATGAGGACAATAAAACGGCTTAAAATAATCTGCCGATAGACCAGGCTATTCTTAATTAAAACCCATTTATATCTTACGTCGATTAAATAAAAGCAGCAGCTTCAACTGATGAAAATAAACAAATAAACAAAACATCAACTAATCATAGCAAATAATTAGTTAAAGGTAGGGTAAGTGATATTGTTTGGTAAAAGTATTTTTTTTGTTAATAAAAAGGTTAAAGTACTATATTGTGATAGTAATCATTGCTACAGAGCGTTTGTTCGGTCACAGGGGTCTCTCCTGCTCTTTAGTAAACAGAATATAGTACATTTTCAGGTAGGTGACAACATTTAAGCCAATCAGGAGAGAGCACTCTATATTTTTGTTTTGTTTATTAAAGAGCCTGAGAGACATGGGAGTCTCCTTTTACTGAACAAACACTCTATAGCAATGAGTACTATCACAATATAGAACTATTTAGCACTTATTTTAACCAAAGTAAATCACTTACACTGCCTTTAATGTTTTATTTGGACCATAGCTAATAAAACCAAAATGCTTTCAGGTGGTTATAAACGCTCATTAAAACACACGTCACATTCTCACCTCGTAGTTCAGTAGCTTTTCTTCCAGAGCGATGTTGATGGAATCAAAAGATCTTCCTCTGCGTGGTCCATCCGTTCTGTTGGAGTACATGCTGTATTTATGTGATATGAACCTTTAATGTACTTCCCTCTGTAACATAAACCTGTTGTTGTACCTGTCTGTACCAAGCTCTGCTCTGTCTGTCTGCAGAGAGACGCTGGGAGCTGCTATTTAACCTCACTGCTGGAGAGGAGAGGAGAGGAGAGGAGAGGAGAGGAGAGGAGAGGAGAGGAGAGGGCAGGAAGGGGGCAGGAAGGTGGGATGAAGGGGAGGAGGAGGAGGCAGGAAATAACCTGATGGGAAAAAAAATCAGTCGTGTAAAAAGTACTCACATCTTTTACTTACAAATAATTGTAGTGGAGTAAAAGTACAATATTTGCCTCTGAGATGTAGTGGGTAGAAGTAAAGGTATTGGGAATTGGAAATACTCAAGTAAAGTACAAATACCTCAAAATTGTACTTAAGTACAGAACTCAAGTAAATGTACTTAGTTACTTTCCACCACTGGAAAAAACACAGAGAGAGAGAGAGAGAGAGAGAGAGAGAGAGAGAGAGAGAGAGAGAGAGAGAGAGAGAGAGAGAGAGATTGTTGTTGTGTTTGCTTTGCCGATATTAAATAAATAATTAAATATCCCCCCTATTGAAGATCTAGACCAGTGGTTCTCAACCTTTTCAGGCCGTGACCCCCCAAAACAATCATATTTGAACTGGGGACCCCCCCCCCCAGATAAATATTGTGAAAATAGCCGATCTACAAGCTCACAACGCCTCGCAACGCTCGACGTTGTGAGCTTGTAGATCGGCTATTTTCAAATGTTTTACCTCTTTCTTATATTATTTGACAATTTGGCCAATGTTTGACTAGTTTTGACTGTATGTTTGATGATTACTTTTGATGCTGTAGTGGTAAAACATTTTGGGTATTAAAAAGGTCTTAAAAGTCCCCCCTGAGGTCCCGACCCACAGGTTGAGAACCACTGATCTAGACTCTTCTAGATCATGGGTAATATTATGAATGTACAAGTGATGTTATGTTTTACCCTGTTGCTTTAGTGTTCCGTTCCAATTTGATCAACTTTTGTTGTGTATTCTATTGGAAAACACCTGCTGCACTAAACTGCCTGCAATAAAAGCATAATCAAATATATTTAAAAAAAATCTACTTTTATTGCAATTTGTTCACATTACATTTCATGTTGCAGTACACAGATTATATCAATATAATATTGACTTTGACACAAATGTCAGTGTAATAGTTCCGAGAATGACTGCTTGTTACATTCTGCTAGCAGTAAAAGATTACGCTGTGTGTTTGTGTGTGTGTTTAAGATGTATTGACCTTGTTTATCGACTAGAGAGTGTTTACTTACTCTGTTTATTCTGATTTCCCACTCAACACAAGTTGCTCTGGATAAGAGCGTCTGGTAAATGACTAACTTGTAAACTGTTGACTGTAGCTCTAAAACTACGGTCACTTGTAGTAAAAATGTACTCTGCTTGAACCAGTTCTGACAACTACTACAGCACACATCTAGCTACCGTTTTCTGATGTGACTTTTAATACAGGCGACCCTCTGTAGACAGTTTTGTTACACAGCTCAAGACTTATTTGTTCACTCTTGCCTTTAGTTGATTTTGTCTCTTCTAAATCTCTGTGTTGTTATTCATGTCTTTACTGTTTTGCTCGACTCACTGCCTGTTATGTATTGTTTTAGCCATTATTTTTTTGCAATGTTTTATTGTTTATGTTGCTTTGCTCTGTAAAGCACTTTGAACTGCATTTATGTCATGAAAGTTTCTACATAAATACAGTTTATTATTATTATTACTTTGTGTACTAAAATTATGATTCCAAAACATACATTAACCTAATAGGCCCTATTTTATACTTTGTCTATTCGGAAACAGTCGATGTACAAGCTCACACGTGTTGTGATTTTCCAGAAATGCTATTTTTGAAAGATTTTGACACATTTCATTTTTACTTCCGCAGTGAATTCTGCAAAAAGAAGTGAAAATTTTAATACAGGGCTTTTACTTGTAACAAGAGTATTTCTACCTTGTGGTATCGCTACTTTTGCACCACTGGAGTTACATAATCACCCAGAGCTGTTTATTTATCACACCATACAATACATGCATGTGTGTCATGTGACACATACATGTGACACGTATGTTTTGTCACTCAGATAAACATGTGAAGCTGAGGCGATTGTAAACAGTCTCTCTATTAAAGGCGGCGACATCATTCTCTGTGCCTTACGTAAACACCCCGAGCTCGTAGAGCGAAGCTGACGACAAAGGCTGCGTCACACAACAGCATGTTGTAAAAGTCCATTAAAACACGCACGCAGAACGTGGAACGTTTGTGCAACGTTTGTACAGCGTATACTACGTTATGTTACTGGAAGCTGTGTGAGTCACAGCTGATGTGAAAGTAAGCGATACAAGACAGGAATAGACAGAGACACCATGCACACGATAAGGAGATAGATTACGCAAACGTTATCACAGATCCATCTACAGACTCGCAACGCGTCAGCTTGCAAAACGATTGTGATCTTATCGATCTGCCGTTTCTTAAGACATTTAGTGTGGCAGCGGATAAGAATACGGTCCGGTAAGTTTAGGGTTTAAGTAAGCCTAATTACAAATTAACAATTAATTAACTACTGTACAAAGCCAAAGTGCAGTAACTACGAGAGAAAAAAAGTGATTCACCAGGTCAGCCAAATGAGATATCATCAGCATATAAGTGATATTACACTAATTGTGCATCTGTTCTTGAGGTAATTGTTTATCCCCCAAAATCAATAATTTGACGTTTGGGATACACAAATAAGTCGGTGTGTCCAAAAACGTAGTTACTGCACTTTGTAGGGCAGTGAGTGATACAAAAAATACAGTAATTGAGAAAATGTACTATCCACCACTGTGTAAGTTGTGTACATTTAACCCATTGAGACCTGAGGCCGATTCTAAAAATGTTTTCTAAATCCAAAAAGTTTTTTGAAAAAAATGATTTAAAAAAAATTATAATCACGATAAAAAAAAAGCAGATCTACAAGCTCATAGCGCGGCACCTTGCCTTGCCTTTGCAGTGTAGTGATAAAAAAAAATAAAAAAATACAGTAATTGAGAAAATGTACTATCCACCACTGTGTAAGTTGTGTACATTTAACACATAGATATGTTTCAATCACAACGACTTCACATGGTTGTCGTTGACAAGACAAACATGAGGTTTGCGTCAGTGACACATACATGTGTCTGCAAACGCGTGTGCTTCGTACCGGAGGTAGCCTGTGGCACACATGTGTCACACAGGGCCACAAGCGTACCGGCGAAGGGCACTTCCTGTTCTAATGGGGGGGGGGTATGGTGGATGTCTCTCTGGTTAGAAATATGAATATGTAAAATTGCCTGTGAAAACGTTAGTATATTAGACCAATACAGTGACAGATAAACATGTTTTTAGTCTCATATCGTCGCCTTGCTAAAATAATGGCCTATGTCATTTTTTAAACGTTTTTCAGGAAAAATAAAAAAAATATCCAAAACAAAACTATATGATATTTCTTAATCATTTCACCCAAAATGTTTATAACAAATTATGACTATTTAAATAGAAATAACACTGTCAGTTATGTAACATAAGAGATTTAAATAGGTTTAAATAGGATTAAATCTGGCTTAGGCCAACAACAAAAAACTAAAACAAATACAAAATGGCCTAAATCAGTAAATAATTTGGCTGAAGTCACAAAACCATGTGACTTAGGCCGAAAAAAAAATGCCTAGTTTGGCCTAAGTCACACTAGGGAGTTAGGCCATTATACTAAAAGGGGAGTGAACAGCGTGATCCTTTTCAATTAGGAGATGGGCCATTTTACCAGAGGTGGCCAGTGTCATGAGGAGCTGACTTAGGCAAAAATATAATTTTCCTCAAAAAATGACTAAACCATTAG
>NC_137610.1:51372818-51375318 GCF_963280865.1 Gymnoscopelus braueri | reverse complement strand
TTTTAAAGCAAACATTTGTAACTCAAATTTTTGCTACAAATGTCTTTTAAATCCTACATAAAAAATAAAAAAAACTTAAGGTTCTATAGCAGTGGTTCTCAAAATTTTTCATGTCAAGGACCCCCAAAAATACATTATACTTATTTGGCCGCGGACCCCCAATATTTTGTAATAGGGAATCCCAGAAGCAAAGATTTGGGTAAAAAAAAGAATCCCTTTAAAAATATACATTATTCAAATATTTGCACATTTTCAAGATTTAAAAAAAGAAATAGCAGATCTACAAGCTCATAGCGTGGCACTCGGTGCCGCGCTATGAGCTTGTAGATCTGCTATTTTTGAATAAGCAAATAAATCTAAAAATGACACAGATGCGTTCCCGGTCTTAATGGGTTAATGTCAGAAGAACACTCACCAACACAGGGTGCACTCAGCCGCACAGTGTGACAATTTGCACGTGCCTACAGGCCCCAAGCGCACACACACACACACACACACACACACACACACACACACACACACACACACACACACACACACACACACACACACACACACACACACACACACACACACACACACACACACACACACACACACACACACACACACACACACACGGTCACACATGCATATATTCATCTTGCACCTTAATGTCATGAACAATATACCTGCTGCCATGATCATGTACCTACCTCATGTCTAAACCTCACATGCATGGAAGGGTGCTATGTGTAAATATTTATATATATTTTTTTAATTTTATCTCAGGATTTTGTAACCCTTTTTCACCCGGTGCCAATTATCTAAGTGATCCTGGGCGCTACACTCCCCCCCGCCAGCCTAGGGAGCCCAGAGCCGAGCTCATGCCTCCTTCAATGCATGAGAGACAACTGACCTTCTTATCAACTGACAGGGGGAGAGTTTCCCCGGTAGGACGTAGCGCGTGGAAGGAACACGTTATTCCAACAGTTTCCTTCCCCTCCATCAGGCGCCCCGGCTGATGGAGGTGGGGGAGGCGGTATAGTGACCAGGATTACTACATGTTTTTGTGAGGGTATTAACTACCCTAGGAGACACGGGGAGAACATGCAAACTCCACACAGAGTAGGCCCTTTCGCCAACCCCACCTAGGGTATGGGTACTGATGACGCGGAGGAGAAGACACGTCCCCAGCGTCCCTGGCGGGAATCGAACCCAGGACCTTCTAGCTGTGAGGCGACAACGCTACTGCGCTATGTGTAAATATGTAGTTAACTTTTGTTTGTCTTTGATTCTTCCCCGCCACATCTTCATTGATGTGATATTAAAGATGAGGCGTTAATACCTGGGAATCGACACATTTTGATATTTAGTCACGGAGGTGTATGGATGTGTTGCTATTATTTGACAGTTTGTGTTTATGCATGGTCACTATAGAGGGGGACAAATTCTTTGTATAAATTGAAAGTCTGCTCCCAAACGCTCTGGTCTGAATGAATGAATCACACAGCTAGTTGGGAGAGTAAAAACATCTAGGTGTGTTGAGGTGACTGTCTCACCACTTATCACCACTGTTCAGTGATGTCAATTTGTAGTTCTTCACCCACCGACGTGGAGCATGTAGGTGCCTTTGGGCTCCATATTTGGGCAAGAATTACGTCATCTGAGCCTTGGAGATGTGCATTGCAAAGAGCACATCTCTAGCTGTTTGTAGGTTTAATTAACCTATAGGTGATCGGAGGTGACCTGCAGGTGATCCTAGGAGCCACAGGTTAAAAATAACGTGATTACAAATCTAAACCATCATATTAATGATCATAGGGTTTTTTGAGTCATTGTGTTTTCTACGTAATGACGTCATCACTCAACGACATCACAACGTCATCATCACAACCATGTCCTTTAAAAAGAGTCTGTCTGGACCGGTGAACAATTTACCATATTAGGAAGATCAACAGCCATCGGCTTCCTTGATTGGTCGACCCAACGCCATCGGCTTTGTTGATTGGACAAACTTAGAGTGACGTTTGTGCCGCTGAACCAATATTAGTTGCAACATGAACAATAGGAATCCACTCTTACAGAGCAACGCTTGAAGAATCTGGTTTGATCCGCAGTGGATCTGTTGTGAGAAATGTTGTACTGGGTGGGGCATCTGGAAGGACGGCCATCTTTATCCGGTCATGTTGCTGTAGCAGTGGAACACAAAGTGTTCTTATTTGGAGGGAACTGGTTCTGTGAGACTGATCTGGATCAGATTGATGTGAACGTATTCAACACTGTGTCTTTACGCTGGGTGAAGTTGCCCCCAGTGACGCCTGGGAGAGGAGAACGTCACCTTGAGGTTCCCTCCAGACGCCAGGACCACACAGCTGTGCTGATAGATGATATTGTTTACATCTGGGGAGGCGTTACGCACAGAGGGAAGTCTCACTGCAATGTGCTTTATGCATTTGATGTGGACACGCACAGATGGGTAAAGCCTGAGGTTTCTGGGACTGTTCCAGAGGGGAGGCGC